>NW_022610527.1:0-39342 GCF_000309985.2 Brassica rapa
AAGAGGTGTGCGCTAAGATACAGAAGGAGCAGGGCTCAATGGGTTTGTTTGAGGCAAGGGAGACTTCCTCTTGCAAATGCTGTGCAACCAGACCGGGAAGAGCCTCCACAAGCCAACAAAGCTGGTTACAACAAGTATGAGGATAGGAAGTTCAATGGGAACTGTGATCACTGCAAGAAGCATGGACACAAGAAGAGTCAGTGCTGGATACTCCCATCCCACTTTGAAGCCGGCTAAGTTCATGAAGGAGAGAGAGGCAAAAGCTCACATGACTGAGGATCACGCGGAGCAGGGGCATCCCAACCGGGGAGCTGAAGGGGAGAACCGTGAAGGAAACGGAGATGGAAAAGCTTGGTGACCTACACTGGAGCTATCAACCCCGAGGCAATGATCAAGACTTCATCAGGAGATCCGAGATGGATGCACTCATCAAATGCTCAAGGATAATGTAACATTCATGGGTATTCATTTGGTGCTCTTCTATGATTGCTAGAACTATAGAAATGACTCCTAATGTGGCTGAGATTGCTAGGATTGATAGTAAGACTGGAATTGAGCATTGCATTGATAGAAATGCTAGGATGAATGCATATAGATCACAAAATTATCTGCCATAGTGCTAGCAATACATCCAAACCATTGATTATAGATTCAGGTGCATCTCATCATATGATTAGTGACACCAACCTGATTAAAGATATAGAACCTACTAATGGATGTGTGATGATTGCCAATGGAGATAAGATACCTATTAAGGGAATAGGAAACTTAAAACTTTTTGATAAGAACACTAGAGCTTTTTATATTCCGGAATTCACATCAAACCTTCTTTCAGTTAAGAAATGCACTACTGATTTGAATTGCAATGTTATATTCAGTCCTAATGATGTGAAGTTTCAGGATATTGAGAGCAGCCAATTGATTGGAAAAGGAGTTACAAAGGGAGACTTATACATGCTTGAGAAGCTTGATCCTGTTTCCAATTATAACTGCTCATTTACTTCTGCTTCTAGTTTAAATAAAAATGCATTGTGGCATGCTAGATTAGGTCATCCCCATGAGAGGGCTTTAAACTTGATGTTACCAGGTGTGGTTTTGGAATAATAAAGTGTGAGGCTTGCATTTTAGGCAAGCATTGTAAGAATGTGTTTCCAAGAACATCTACTGTCTATGAAAACTGCTTTGATTTGATTCATACTGATGTGTGGACTGCACCTAGTTTTTCTAGAGATAATCATAAGTATTTTGTCACATTCATTGATGAAAAATTAAATACACCTGGTTAACACTCATTCCATCAAAGATAGGTGATAGATGCATTCAAGAACTTTCAAGCTTATGTGACTAACCATTACCATGCTAGGATTAAAATTTTGAGATCAGATAATGGAGGAGGAGTACACAAGCTATGCGTTCAAGAGTCATCTAGATCACCATGGAATCCTTCATCAAACAAGCTGTCCCTACACCCACAACAGAATGGTGTAGCTGAGAGGAAGAACAGGCACTTGATGGAAGTGGCTCGGTCACTGATGTTCCAAGCTAATGTACCTAAGAGATTCTGGAGTGATGCTGTATCTACTGCGTGCTATCTAATCAACAGGATGCCTACAAAGGTGATATGATCATGGACCAGCTAGTTGATAAAGATGGAGAAGGAGAGACTGAAGATACACTAGCTGAAGAAGAAGATGTCCTAGCCATTCCCACAGGTCCCATAACTCGTGCCATGACAAGGAGACTCAAGGAAGCTGTTGGAAACATACTGAAGATCTCTAAGGAGCAAGAAGACTGTCTTGGTAGAAGCTTGAGCCACCAAGACACACTCATCACCATTCAGGTGATCTTATCATCAAGCTGATCATCATCTAGGCAAGTGGCTTGGTATACTCTTTTTCCCTTGATTAGTTTTGTCCCAATGGGTTTTCTAATCAGGTTTTTAATGAGGTATCAAGTTCACTTACACATTCCTAGTTGATGTATCTTGGATGCAACTCGGCCTAAGGCATCTTGGACCGACTTCTTCATCTCTATCTTATTATTATGTTTTAGTCTAAGTGTTGTGTTATTAATTTGAAACCGTGTGGAGCCTTTTCCTTTATGTTTTCTTATGTTTTCGAGACCTTGTGCATGTACAAGGATCTCTCTCTTTAAGTGTATCACAAACCCTCATTCTAATCTAAGTTATCTTTTATTTAAAACCTTTTTGGTGTCTTCTCTCTTGCCTTTGCGAGTTGTTGAAGTGTCTGGTGTGTAATATCCAGTCTACTGGTGTGTAGTATCCAGTGTTAAGGGCCTTAGTTGGTGTGTCATATCCGATCTATAGCCTAGGAGTATCAAGGAGCCTTTCCGCAGCCTCTTGTGTCACCAATCGATCCACAAACCTTGATAAACTTGAGTCCTTGACTCGTTTATGCAAGGATCTATCCCGATCCATCCAGAGACGCATCCTAGGAGTTCATCAAGTGGTATCAGAGCACTCTGGAAGGGGAGTTTCGATTTCTCTTTTGTTTGTTCATAAGATCTATTCGTTATCGTTTTATATCATTGATCATTTGGGATTTGCGTGTTGTTTCTCACTCGATCTGATTAGTATCATTGATAGAATTGATAGATCTATTGTTTCGTGGTTCAAAATTGATAGATCTGAGGATTCTGATCAAGTTTTGAACAAAACTTTTCACATTCTTGTCGATTACGTTACTAGATTGCTTGATCCGAAAGTTCCTTGTGTTCGTGTGATTCGATCTGTTACTAGAACCGTAGATCAAGTTTTGTTTAATCTCAAACCATCACCTGTTGAATCTCGAATCCGTTTCTGATAAATCTGAGTTGATTGTGTCAATAAAATTGATTTGAATTCCTTACTTGTTGATCACGGTATTGATTTGCCGCGTTGCTTGAGATTTGTTTGATTGTTTCCGATTGTTTCTTTCATTGAATCTCGAATCATAAATCAAATTGCCCGTGGAACTACTTACTTGTTTCAGTCTTTTGTGTGTGTAACAGAAAACAATGGGAACTGAAGAAGATGATGCAACGTATATGAGAAGAAACAAACTCCTACAAGAAGCTATCACCAAACAAGTAATGGAAGACTTGGTAAAGTTGCTGGATGAGAGATACGATCAGAGAGCCCCTGGTAGAAAAGACCAAACGACTGATCATCAGCAAGCACCTAGGAGGAATGGACGTGAACGACAAGAGCATGCTGGTTCACAAGAAACTGATAACTTTTATGAAAGAGATAGGGCACGGCACAGCTCGGCTTCTAGACATAGCTCTTCCTCTAGACACAGCAGTAGAAGATCTAGACGTGACCATGAAGGGCGTAGGTATCAAAGAGATGAGCTTGCTGGAGTTAAGATCAAGATACCTCCTTTCCATGGCAAAACCGATCCTGATGCTTATCTAGAATGGGAGAAGAAGATTGATCTAGTCTTCAATTGTCGGCGTTATTCAGAAGCTAAGAAGATTCAAATTGCTGTTACTGAGTTCTATGATTATGCTTTGAGTTGGTGGGATCAACTAGTCACCAATAGAAGGCGCAATGGGGAATTTCCTGTTGAGACTTGGGCAGAAATGAAGGCTCTCATGCGCAAGAGATTTGTGCCCAGCCATTACCACCGGGATCTCCATCAGAAGCTAAGAAAACTCACGCAAGGCTCACGGACAGTCGAAGAATACTATCAGGAGATGGAGTTGTTGATGTTAAGAGCTTGCATATCTGAGGATAGAGAAGCTACTATGGCACGGTTTCTTAGAGGACTCAACCGTGAGATACAAGACAGTGTGGAGATGCAACACTACTTGGAGATGGAGGAGATGCTACACAAAGCCATTCTAGTGGAACAACAAGTAAAGAGAAAAGGTCACTCCCGAGGCAACTATGGAACTAGATATCAAGGTGCTAAAGAAGATAAGCCAAGTCACCAGAAAGAGAGCAAGTCATATCAAAAGGATGAGGAAAAACCTACTAGTTCCCTCAGCAAGGATAAAGGGAAAGCTGAAGCCTCTACTACAAGATCAAGAGATGTTAAGTGTTTAAGTGCCAAGGAAGAGGACACTACGCTAATGAATGCACCAACAAACGTGTGATGATCCTTCATGACAATGGAGAATATGAATCTACTGATGAGGAGACAGAGGCCGAAGAAGATCACAGTTCAGAAGAGGAGTATGTTGCCAACCCGGTCGCTGGAAGGTTGCTAGTTGCTAGAAGAACCTTGAGTCTTCAAAGCAAGACCGAAGAGATGGAGCAAAGAGAGAATCTCTTCTATACTAGATGTCTAGTACAAGGAAAGGTCTGTAGTCTTATTGTGGATGGAGGCAGTTGTGTCAACGTTGCGAGTGAGACTATGGTTAAAAAGTTGGGTTTGAGGGTCCAGAAGCATCCTAAACCATATAGGCTCCAATGGCTCAATGAAGAGGGCGAGATGAGAGTCTCTACTCAGGTTGTAGTTCCTTTAGCCATTGGTAAATATGAAGATGAGATTCTATGTGATGTGTTGCCTATGGAAGCTGGACACATTCTCCTTGGAAGGCCGTGGCAATCAGATAGACGTGTGATACATGATGGGTATGCCAACAAGCACACCTTTGAGTTTAAAGGGAGAAAGACAGTTCTTGTGCCTATGACTCCTAAGGAAGTTCAGGTTGATCAGCTCCAACTACAAAAGAAGAAAGAGATTGATCTACCCGCTGATTCAACAAAGCAACTAAACTTCTATGCCAAGTCTGGTGATGTTAAAAGATCTCTCTGCTCTAACCTTCCTATTCTTTTGTTTATCTATAAGGAATCACTCTTGACTACTACTGATATTGCACCGGAGTATCCGAGTGAACTTGTGTCTCTTTTGCAGGAATATCAAGATGTTTTTCCAGAAGATAGTCCCAAAGGACTACCACCAGTGCGAGGGATTGAACACCAAATTGACTTTGTGCCTGGTTCTACACTTCCCAACAGGCCAGCATACAGAACCAATCCGGTTGAGACCAAAGAACTACAAAGGCAAGTAGAGGAACTGATGGAGAAAGGGCATATCCGAGAGAGCATGAGTCCTTGTGCTGTTCCAGTACTGCTTGTGCCCAAGAAAGATGGAAGCTGGCGCATGTGTGTTGATTGTAGAGCAATCAACAATATAACAGTGAAGTATCGCCATCCTATTCCTAGATTAGATGATATGCTTGATGAATTACATGGTTCATGCATCTTTTCTAAGATAGATCTAAAGAGTGGATATCATCAGATTAGGATGAAAGAAGGAGATGAGTGGAAAACTGCCTTTAAGACTAAGCATGGGTTATATGAGTGGTTAGTTATGCCCTTTGGATTGACTAATGCACCTAGTACTTTCATGAGATTGATGAACCATGTGCTTAGGTCCTTTATAGGTTTGTTTGTGGTAGTTTACTTTGATGATATCCTAATCTACAGTCAGAGTCTAGAAGAGCATATAGACCATCTTAAGACTGTTCTTGATGTGTTGAGAAAAGAAAAACTTTATGCTAATCTTAAGAAATGTACATTCTGCACAGATAACTTGGTCTTTTTAGGTTTTATTGTGGGTGCAGATGGTGTTAAAGTTGATCCGGAGAAAGTAAGGGCTATACAAGAATGGCCAATCCCTAAGACCGTGAGTGAAGTAAGAAGCTTCCATGGACTTGCTGGCTTCTATAGGCGCTTTGTGAAAGACTTCAGCACCATTGCATCTCCCTTGACTGAAGTAATCAAGAAAGAAGTCGGATTCAAGTGGGGAGAAGCACAAGAACTTGCTTTCCAATGCCTTAAAGAGAAGCTTACTCATGCCCCTCTTCTTATACTTCCTGACTTTCATAAAACTTTTGAAATAGAATGTGATGCCTCAGGAATTGGTATTGGTGCTGTATTGATGCAGGAGAAGAGACCCATTGCATACTTCAGTGAGAAGCTTGGAGGAGCTACCCTCAACTATGCAACTTATGATAAAGAGCTGTATGCCTTGGTGAGAGCCTTGCAGACTTGGCAGCACTATCTCTGGCCTAAAGAATTCGTCATACACACAGATCATGAGTCTCTCAAATACCTCAAAGGACAGAACAAGCTCAGCAAGAGACACGCAAGGTGGGTTGAGTTCATTGAGACATTTCCTTATGTCATCAAGTATAAACAAGGTAAGGAAAACATAGTTGCTGATGCACTATCCAGAAGGTATGTTCTCTTGAATACTCTTGATGCTAAGCTATTAGGATTTGAGCAGATTAAAGGAATGTATGAGAATGATCCTGATTTTAGAGAGGCTTACAACTCTTGTGAGAAATTGGCTGTAGGACACTACTTTAGACATGATGGTTTTCTTTTCTATGATAATCGATTGTGTGTGCCTAACTGTTCTTTGAGAGACTTGTTTGTTAGGGAATCTCATGGAGGAAGTCTCATGGGACACTTTGGTGTTGCAAAGACTCTTAAAACTTTGCAGGATCACTTCTTTTGGCCTCGGATGAAAAGAGATGTGGAGAAACTATGTGAGAGATGTGCAACTTGCAAGCAAGCTAAGTCTAAGGTTCAGTCTCACGGTTTGTATACTCCTCTCCCTATACCTTATCATCCTTGGAATGACATATCTATGGATTTCATTGTTGGCTTGCCTAGAACTAGGACTGGAAAGGATTTATCTTTGTAGTTGTGGATAGGTTCTCAAAGATGGCACATTTCATAGCTTGTCACAAAACTGATGATGCATTGCATATTGCTAACTTGTTCTTTAAAGAGATTGTGCGCATACATGGCATGCCTAAGACTATTGTTTCTGATAGAGATACTAAGTTTCTTAGTTATTTTTGGAAGACTCTTTGGTCTAAGCTAGGTACTAAACTCTTGTTTTCTACTACTTGTCATCCACAAACTGATGGACAGACTGAAGTAGTTAATAGGACTCTTGGAACACTCTTGCGTGCATTCATAAAGAAAAACTTGAAATCATGGGAAGACTATTTGCCTCATTGTGAATTTGCATACAATCATGCTGTGCATTCTACTTCTAAGTTTTCTCCTTTTGAAATTGTTTATGGGTTCAATCCCAACTCTCCTTTGGATTTAATCCCTTTACCTGAGTGTGAAAGGGTCAGCTTTGATGGCAAAAAGAAGGCAGAGATGGTGAAGCAACTCCACGAGCAGGCTAGGCTCAATATTGAGGCGAAAACCAAACAATATGTTAAGCATGCCAACAAAGGAAGGCGTGAGATGGTCTTTGAAGTGGGTGATCAGGTCTGGATTCACCTAAGGAAAGAGAGGTTTCCAAATGAAAGGAAGTCCAAGCTAATGCCGCGGATTGATGGACCTTTTGAGGTCATAAGGAAGATCAGCAACAATGCCTACAAGCTGGATTTGCGAGGTAAGTATGATGTGAGTAATAGCTTCAATGTTACTGACTTGATCCCTTTTATTGCAGATGAGCCAGATTTGAGGACAAATCCTTTTCAAGTGGGAGGGGATGATATGATCATGGACCAGCTAGTTGATAAAGATGGAGAAGGAGAGACTGAAGATACACTAGCTGAAGAAGAAGATGTCCTAGCCATTCCCACAGGTCCCATAACTCGTGCCATGACAAGGAGACTCAAGGAAGCTGTTGGAAACATACTGAAGATCTCTAAGGAGCAAGAAGACTGTCTTGGTAGAAGCTTGAGCCACCAAGACACACTCATCACCATTCAGGTGATCTTATCATCAAGCTGATCATCATCTAGGCAAGTGGCTTGGTATACTCTTTTTCCCTTGATTAGTTTTGTCCCAATGGGTTTTCTAATCAAGGTTTTTAATGAGGTATCAAGTTCACTTACACATTCCTAGTTGATGTATCTTGGATGCAACTCGGCCTAAGGCATCTTGGACCGACTTCATCATCTATCTTATATTATGTTTTAGTCTAAGTGTTGTGTTATTAATTTGAAACCGTGTGGAGCCTTTTCCTTTATGTTTTCTTATGTTTTCGAGACCTTGTGCATGTACAAGGATCTCTCTATTTAAGTGTATCACAAACCCTCATTCTAATCTAAGTTATCTTTTATTTAAAACCTTTTTGGTGTCTTCTCTCTTGCCTTGCGAGTTGTTGAAGTGTCTGGTGTGTAATATCCAGTCTACTGGTGTGTAGTATCCAGTGTTAAGGGCCTTAGTTGGTGTGTCATATCCGATCTATAGCCTAGGAGTATCAAGGAGCCTTTCCGCAGCCTCTTGTGTCACCAATCGATCCACAAACCTTGATAAACTTGAGTCCTTGACTCGTTTATGCAAGGATCTATCCCGATCCATCCAGAGACGCATCCTAGGAGTTCATCAAGTGGTATCAGAGCACTCTGGAAGGGGAGTTTCGATTTCTCTTTTGTTTGTTCATAAGATCTATTCGTTATCGTTTTATATCATTGATCATTTGGGATTTGCGTGTTGTTTCTCACTCGATCTGATTAGTATCATTGATAGAATTGATAGATCTATTGTTTCGTGGTTCAAAATTGATAGATCTGAGGATTCTGATCAAGTTTTGAACAAAACTTTTCACATTCTTGTCGATTACGTTACTAGATTGCTTGATCCGAAAGTTCCTTGTGTTCGTGTTATTCGATCTGTTACTAGAACCGTAGATCAAGTTTTGTTTAATCTCAAACCATCACCTGTTGAATCTCGAATCCGTTTCTGATAAATCTGAGTTGATTGTGTCAATAAAATCGATTTGAATTCCATACTTGTTGATCACGGTATTGATTTGCCGCGTTGCTTGAGATTTGTTTGATTGTTTCCGATTGTTTCTTTCATTGAATCTCGAATCATAAATCAAATTGCCCGTGGAACTACTTACTTGTTTCAGTCTTTTGTGTGTAACAGAAAACAATGGGAACTGAAGAAGATGATGCAACGTATATGAGAAGAAACAAACTCCTACAAGAAGCTATCATCAAACAAGTAATGGAAGACTTGGTAAAGTTGCTGGATGAGAGATACGATCAGAGAGCCCCTGGTAGACAAGACCAAACGACTGATCATCAGCAAGCACCTAGGAGGAATGGACGTGAACGACAAGAGCATGCTGGTTCACAAGAAACTGATAACTTTTATGAAAGAGATAGGGCACGGCACAGCTCGGCTTCTAGACATAGCTCTTCCTCTAGACACAGCAGTAGAAGATCTAGACGTGACCATGAAGGGCGTAGGTATCAAAGAGATGAGCTTGCTGGAGTTAAGATCAAGATACCTCCTTTCCATGGCAAAACCGATCCTGATGCTTATCTAGAATGGGAGAAGAAGATTGATCTAGTCTTCAATTGTCGGCGTTATTCAGAAGCTAAGAAGATTCAAATTGCTGTTACTGAGTTCTATGATTATGCTTTGAGTTGGTGGGATCAACTAGTCACCAATAGAAGGCGCAATGGGGAATTTCCTGTTGAGACTTGGGCAGAAATGAAGGCTCTCATGCGCAAGAGATTTGTGCCCAGCCATTACCACCGGGATCTCCATCAGAAGCTAAGAAAACTCACGCAAGGCTCACGGACAGTCGAAGAATACTATCAGGAGATGGAGTTGTTGATGTTAAGAGCTTGCATATCTGACGATAGAGAAGCTACTATGGCACGGTTTCTTGGAGGACTCAACCGTGAGATACAAGACAGTGTGGAGATGCAACACTACTTGGAGATGGAGGAGATGCTACACAAAGCCATTCTAGTGGAACAACAAGTAAAGAGAAAAGGTCACTCCCGAGGCAACTATGGAACTAGATATCAAGGTGCTAAAGAAGATAAGCCAAGTCACCAGAAAGAGAGCAAGTCATATCAAAAGGATGAGGAAAAACCTACTAGTTCCCTCAGCAAGGATAAAGGGAAAGCTGAAGCCTCTACTACAAGATCAAGAGATGTTAAGTGTTTTAAGTGCCAAGGAAGAGGACACTACGCTAATGAATGCACCAACAAACGTGTGATGATCCTTCATGACAATGGAGAATATGAATCTACTGATGAGGAGACAGAGGCCGAAGAAGATCACAGTTCAGAAGAGGAGTATGTTGCCAACCCGGTCGCTGGAAGGTTGCTAGTTGCTAGAAGAACCTTGAGTCTTCAAAGCAAGACCGAAGAGATGGAGCAAAGAGAGAATCTCTTCTATACTAGATGTCTAGTATACACTTTTGTGTATTAGAGCATGATTCAAATAATCAGAGATAATCAGATGAAAAGATTAAAGAGATTAAGAGATTTTAGTGAGAGAATAAAGAGAGAGACTCAAAACTCCATTAATCATTAAAGATGAGGTTTACAACATATTTATGTGAGAGAGACAATACATTTCGAAATCCATAAGATAAGAAAGAGATTCAGAGCATGTGTAGTCAAAGAGAGCCATCCAAAAGCATCCAATGGGAGTCTTCACATGCTTGATCCCTTTGGCATCTTTTACTAGATGCTGTCTACTTTACAGCCTGTCTCCAGCCTCTCTAGCTTGAGGAAACCTTATCCAGACTGCTCCTTCCTTATCCAAGAGCTCCTTGGTCGTGGGTAACTCTCCAAAGTGAAGCAAGATCACTTTCCAAGCTTTAACTGAGTTACCACAGTAAAACTAAAGTTACTGTGGTAAAACTCCAAAGTTACTGTATGCCTCAATCCTCTTTCTCTATCAATGTCTCCTCTCTTTATTACCTCATCTCAACACTCCCCTCAAGCTTGACCATGTGGAACAAGTCAAGCTTGGAAACCATGAAGACCTCCCTCATTAAAAACCTCACCAAAGAAAACCCATTGGGATAAAACTTTGATGAGGGAAAAAGAGTGGAGACTCCATGGTTAAGGGGCTCAGCTCCTGGGAGTAAGATCAATGAGTCCAAGCCTGGATAGTATGGACTCCATTGTCTTCAATCTCGCTGCCTTGGTAAACACATCTGCAAGCTGATCTTCACTTCTTGTATAACATGGCAGAATCACTCCTAGGATAATCATCTGCCTCACCTTATGACAATCCACCTCTATGTGCTTTGTTCTCTCATGAAACACTGAGTTGGAGGCAATGTGGATAGCTGCTTGATTGTCACAATGCATAGTCATAGGAGCACTCTGCTCAATCTCTAGATGCTTCAAGATCCCCTTGATCCACACCAACTCGTTTGTCAGCTTCAACATGGCTCTATACTCAGCTTCAGCACTTGAACAAGAGATAACCTTCTGCTTCTTACTCTTCCAAGTAACCAAGTTCCCTCCAATGAATGTACAATACCCAGTAGTTGATCTCCTGTCCACTCTATCTCCTGCCCAATCAGCATCACAATACCCAACCACTTCTGTACTGCCATTACAGCCCATCCAAACTCCTTGTCCAGCCGTCCCACTCAAATACCTCAGTATCCTATCAACCATCTTCCAGTGATGGACCTTTGGCGCCTGCATATGTTGACTCACTTGATTCACAGCAAAGCATATATCTGGCCTGGTAATAGTCAAGTAGATCAGCTTGCCAACCATCTTCCTATACAGCTTAGCATCCTCAAACAACTGGTTCTCTTCAACCTCCCCCTCACGTAAGACCTTATACCCCTCTTCAAGAGGTGTCTTGGCTACCTTTCCTCCAAGTACATCAGTCTCCTTCAACATATCCATTGTATACTTCCTTTGACACATAAACAAACCCTCCTTGGATCTGCATATCTCAATCCCCAAGAAATACTTCATCTCTCCCAAGTCTTTGATATCAAACACAGACTTGAGGAACTCTTTAGTGGCTTTAATCCCAGCCTTATCACTCCCTGTGATAATCAAATCATCCACATATACCAGTATCACAATGATCCCTGATGGAGTAACCAAAGTGAAGAGTGTATGATCCAGTTCAGACTTCCTGAATCCTCTCCCATTGAGAGTTGTACTCAGCTTTCTGTACCAAGCTCTAGGAGACTGCTTCAGCCCATATATTGCCTTCTTCAATCTCAAAACATTTCCTGGTTTTACTAGATGCTCAAGACCAGGAGGAGGAAGCATGTATACCTCATCTTCTAGCTCACCTTGTAAGAAAGCATTCTTCACATCCATCTGCCACAAATCCCACTCCAAGTTTGTTGCAATGGACAACACAATCCGAACTGTGTGCAGCTTAGCTACTGGTGCAAAGGTATCAATGTAATCCTCTCCATAGGTTTGTGTAAATCCTCTTGCAACCAGTCTGGTCTTCTTCCTATCAATCTGTCCATTTGCTAGATACTTGATTGTGAAGATCCATCTACTAGATACAGCCTTCTTTCCCTTAGGCAGCTCACTCTCACACCATGTATCATTCTTGATCATAGCACCTGCTTCAGCTCCCACTGATTCTTTCCATTCCTTGTCTAACATAGCTTCTTCATAAGTCCTTGGCACATAACTCTCATCCAGACTAATCATAAAGGCATAATGCTCCTCTGGAAACTCAGCAAAGGAACACACGGCTTGGAAGGATGCTCCACAGCCTGGGCATTGTAGTACACTCTCGTGTTTACCCAGTTGGAAGGATCCCTCTTTATCCTTGTGCTCCTCCTCAAAGCTTGCACCTGATCTTCAGTTTGCACACTAGCCGGCTCCACTTGCTCTTCTTCTGAACTGGCCGGTCCGACATGTTCTTCTCCACTAGACTGAACCTCATCTACTTCTCCACTGGACTGAACCTCATCCACTTCTCCACTAGACTGAACATTGTTCTCAACTTGATCATGAAGACCTGAATCCTCTTGGTTTTGCTCTTGCTCACCAGATTCAGTTCCATTCCCCCTCTCATGATCAAGAAGAGTTGTTCTTCCAGCTCCACCAGTCTGATTGGAAGACTCTCTCCTGCCGGGTTCCTGATCCTGGGACAACCCTATCCCGAGCTTCTCCAACAACACTCTCAGTATTGTTGCCTTATCAGATGGAGCTTGAGACAAATCCTTCAGATTTTCCCACTCCTTTTCTTCATAATAACCTTTTGTTTCAACAAACTTCACTTCTCTAGATACCATCACTCTCCTTGCTTCAGGATCATAGCACTTGTACCCTTTCTGAGTGATAGAGTAACCAATGAACATAGCCTTAGTACTCTTTGCCTCCAGCTTGTTTCTCTGCTCTCCTGGAACCATGACATAGCACACACACCCAAAGACACGTAGGTGATCAATGACAGGTTTGCTCTTGTTCAACACTTCAAATGGAGACAGATTCTTCAATATCTTGGTTGGAACCCGGTTGATGAGATAGCAAGCAGTCTGCACAGCATCACTCCAAAAACGTTTTGGGACATTTGCATGAAACATCATTGATCTAGCAACCTCCATCAAGTGCCTGTTCTTCCTCTCAGCTACACCATTCTGCTGTGGTGTATAAGGACAGCTAGTCTGATGCACAATCCCATGCTTGGCTAGATGACTCTTGAAGGCATTGCTGATGTATTCACCTCCATTATCTGATCTCAGTACCTTCACAGTAGCATTGTATTGATTAGATACATATGCTTGGAAGTTCATAAATGCTTCTAGCACCCTATCTTTAGATGGAAGCAATGTAAGCCAAGTATACTTAGACTTCTCATCAATGAATGTCACAAAGTACTTCTGGCTATCTCTAGACAAACAAGGAGCAGTCCACACATCTGAATGAACTAGATCAAAGCAATGCTCATAAGTAGTTTCTGATGTTGGAAAAACAGTCCTACAATGCTTTCCTAATATGCATGCTTCACACTCCAAGTGATTAAATGACATATTAGGAATTATCAATTCAATAGCACGAGCATGAGGATGACCCAATCTAGCATGCCAAGTAATACTATCAATCTTCTCATAAGTACTACTCAAACACATAGAATCAAAGGGTTTAGAAATCTTAGCCAATTGGAGCTGGTATAGATTATTCTTGCTGTCTCCTCTCCCAATGACCCTTCCAGTCTTCAAATCTTGGAACTCAACATCATCTGGCCTGAATACTACTTGACAGCCAAGATCAATTGTGGCTTTCCTTACAGATAGTAGATTTGAAGCAAACTGTGGCATGTAGAAGGCATCTGAGTCTTTATCAAATAGCTTGAGCTTTCCAACTCCTTCTATAGGAATCCTATCACCATTAGCTATCATCACACCCCCAGTAGCTTTCTTTACATCACTCATTAAGCTTCTGTCACTAATCATGTGATGACTTGCTCCAGAATCAACAATGATGGGTTTGTTGGATGTGGATGCTTTGGCAGGAGCACCCTGTCTCCGGGTCGTAGCCAAAGCATACACATACTTGACAAACTCATCCCATTCCTCCTTTGTGACACGCTCATCCGCTCCTTTGGTCTCTAGCTTCCTCATAACCCCACTGCTCTCTACAGATTCTCCCATGTAAGCTGAGTAAGAACACTCTCCCATAAGAATCTGTTGTGCTTCTACTCTGCCCATCTTCATAGTACCATAGCTACCTTGATAACCAGACAGTATGCTTCTCTTCCAACACCTTCCTCTTCTGATCTGAGCCTTAGAACGTCGTCTCAGCCTTCCCTTCTTCCTTTTAGCACCCTCCTTACTCCAAGTTATCTCTTTGTTCTCTTCCATCACTTGATGAAGCCTCTGAACAAGTACACACACTTCTTCCATGTTGGGTAGCTTCTCTTCCTTGAGAATAAGCTTTACCAACCAGCCATAAGATGAATCCAAGCTTGCAAGGAGGCTGAAGACAACATCTTGCTCTCGCCACTCTTCTAGCACTCTCAGATCACAACTTCTTGGTCTCAAGCTTTGTAACTCCGACCACAAACATCTCAGCTTCTTCACATGCTGATTGAAACCTTCTTTCCCTTGTTTCAACTCACAGATCATCTTCCTGACTTCATACATCCTCCTTAGATTGATCTTGTTCTCATAAACATCTTCATTCTTCTCAAGAGATATACTTTCTTCAAGACTCAACTGATCTTCACATTTCAACCTTGCTGTCTGACCCCCATCAGCAGCTCTCTCCATTAAAGGTTCTCCCTTTACTTGATTACTCCAAATCTCACAGCTTCCCAAAGCTGTCTTTACCCATCTTGGCCAAACCCACTTGTTTTCTTCTTGAATCTTCACTGCTCCACTAGATTCGTGCTTCATATCCATGTTTCCACCAGAGAATCTCAAATAAACCCAGCCACAAAAGAATAGACAACACACATACCCAGAAACCTCAATAATCCCAAGAACACTCAAGAACACTCAAGAACACTCTGATTTTGAGAAAAAGAAATCACACTCACCCCCTTTTTGCCAACCTGGCTCTGATACCATATACACTTTTGTGTATTAGAGCATGATTCAAATAATCAGAGATAATCAGATGAAAAGATTAAAGAGATTAAGAGATTTTAGTGAGAGAATAAAGAGAGAGACTCAAAACTCCATTAATCATTAAAGATGAGGTTTACAACATATTTATGTGAGAGAGACAATACATTTCGAAATCCATAAGATAAGAAAGAGATTCAGAGCATGTGTAGTCAAAGAGAGCCATCCAAAAGCATCCAATGGGAGTCTTCACATGCTTGATCCCTTTGGCATCTTTTACTAGATGCTGTCTACTTTACAGCCTGTCTCCAGCCTCTCTAGCTTGAGGAAACCTTATCCAGACTGCTCCTTCCTTATCCAAGAGCTCCTTGGTCGTGGGTAACTCTCCAAAGTGAAGCAAGATCACTTTCCAAGCTTTAACTGAGTTACCACAGTAAAACTAAAGTTACTGTGGTAAAACTCCAAAGTTACTGTATGCCTCAATCCTCTTTCTCTATCAATGTCTCCTCTCTTTATTACCTCATCTCAACATCTAGTACAAGGAAAGGTCTGTAGTCTTATTGTGGATGGAGGCAGTTGTGTCAACGTTGCGAGTGAGACTATGGTTAAAAAGTTGGGTTTGAGGGTCCAGAAGCATCCTAAACCATATAGGCTCCAATGGCTCAATGAAGAGGGCGAGATGAGAGTCTCTACTCAGGTTGTAGTTCCTTTAGCCATTGGTAAATATGAAGATGAGATTCTATGTGATGTGTTGCCTATGGAAGCTGGACACATTCTCCTTGGAAGGCCGTGGCAATCAGATAGACGTGTGATACATGATGGGTATGCCAACAAGCACACCTTTGAGTTTAAAGGGAGAAAGACAGTTCTTGTGCCTATGACTCCTAAGGAAGTTCAGGTTGATCAGCTCCAACTACAAAAGAAGAAAGAGATTGATCTACCCGCTGATTCAACAAAGCAACTAAACTTCTATGCCAAGTCTGGTGATGTTAAAAGATCTCTCTGCTCTAACCTTCCTATTCTTTTTTTTATCTATAAGGAATCACTCTTGACTACTACTGATATTGCACCGGAGTATCCGAGTGAACTTGTGTCTCTTTTGCAGGAATATCAAGATGTTTTTCCAGAAGATAGTCCCAAAGGACTACCACCAGTGCGAGGGATTGAACACCAAATTGACTTTGTGCCTGGTTCTACACTTCCCAACAGGCCAGCATACAGAACCAATCCGGTTGAGACCAAAGAACTACATGATGTGATCATGGACCAACTACCTAATAAAGATGATGAGGATCTAGATAAGCCAGCTGATGAAGATGTCCTAGCCTTGCCTAAAGGACCTATGACTCGATCAAGATCAAGAAAGCTCACGCAAGTTATTGGGGGATTGGTTAAGATGTCATGGAAGCAAGAGGAATGTCTTGGTAGAAGCTTGATCAACCAAGACACACTTATCACCATTCAAGCTACTTCACCATCAAGCTGATCATCAACTAAGCAAGCAAACTATGCGTGCTCTTTTTCCCTATCTTTGGTTTTGTCCCAATGGGTTTTCCAAAGATAGGTTTTTAACGAGGCCATAGATTTGCTTCTCAAATCTCTTAGTTGATGATCTCGATCCAACCTTATCCCGGATCAACCTTATGTTATACATTTCATGTTTTTGTTTTCAAACTTGTCATTAGTTCTATTTTCAAGAGAACCGTGTGCCTTTACTCTCTTGATAGTTTTCGAGAAGCTTGGAATCTGTTCCAACTTCTCTTATATAAGTGTACTTTGAAACCCTTATCAATAACAATTATCTTTGAATCAAAAACCCTTTCTTTGTTCTCTCTATTGCTTGTTCGCGAGTTATTGAGTGATCTTGTTGGTGTGTAGTATCCAACAGCCCAAGAGTGTCTATCTCGGTGTGTCATATCCGATCTAGTCACTTAGGAGTATCAAGAAGCCTTTCCGCAGCCTCTTGTGTCACCAATCGATCCACAACCTTGTAGAGCTTGAGTCTTTGATTCGTTCTAGCAAGGATCTATCCCATACTATCCAGAGAAGCAATCTAGGGACGTATTATGTGGTATCAGAGCATCTCTGGTTAGGGAAGTTCTCGTTTCTCTTTTGTTTCGATTTAACCTGTTCAACTTCTTGATCAGTTTTAGATCGATCCGTTTTTTTGTTTCAACTGATCTGTTCTTTGATTCGCAATATCCATTGATTGATCTGTAAACCAGGGTTGTTTGATTGTGTGATCCAATCGTTTTGTGTCAAACAAATTGTTAAGAAGTTTGAATTGATAGATCTAGGTTTCGCGCTTTTAGATCTGATCATTATCGATTCATATTCTCGTTTTGATTCTTTGTTTAAACCTGATTGATTGTGTGATCTGTTTTAAATCACCTATAACAACTAGATCTACTTGTGTGTCGTCGAAATCTGATCAACGAACCTACCCTGATCTTGTTTCTATTGCGATTCACTTGTTGTCGATTTGAATTCTTGTTACTTGTTAATCAAGTTTTCTTTACCGCCAGTTTATTTCAGTTTAAAATCTCTTGATCATCTACTGATTACGATCAGTTTATTGGAATTATTTACTGGTTGAGTGTTGTTGTTGATTCTAGGTACCAATGGGGAAAGAATCAGAAGAAGAAGCCGAGCTAGTAAGGAAGAACAAGATGCTGAGAGAGCAAATGACCGAGCAAATGAATCAGACTATGATCTCTACAATGGCTGATATGCTCAAGGCTAGCATGAAGGAATTACGTGAGGAGATGAGACAAGAGTTGAGGCAAGCTACTGGCCAGGGACATAGCAATGAGTCTAGAAGGAACCGGCCTACTCCAGTACGGCAAGAGCATGCGGGTTCACAAGAGACCGACAACTACTACTCGCGCCATAGAACTGAGCACAACCCAACTGAGCGCAGTAGTTCTTCATCTGAACTGAGCAGAGGAAGATCGAGGCGTGAACATGATGGAAGGGGATCACGCAAAGACAAGCTTTCTGGACTTAAGCTTAAGATTCCACCCTTCCATGGCAAGGTTGATCCAGATGCCTATTTGGAATGGGAAAAGAAGATCGAGCTTGTCTTCAATTGCCAACACTACTCCAACGCCCAACGGATCAAGATAGCAGCAACTGAATTCTATGATTATGCATTGAGTTGGTGGGATCAGCTTGTAACTACTAGACGGCTTAACCAAGAGAACCCGGTTGATTCATGGCACGAGATGAAGTCACTCATGCGCAAACGGTTTGTTCCAAGTCATTATCACCGCGATCTACATCAAAAGCTACGCAGACTTACCCAAGGAACACGAACTGTTGAAGAATACTATCAAGACATGGAGTTGCTGATGTTACGCGCTAGTATCTTGGAGGATAGAGAAGCTACTATGGCAAGTTTTCTTGGAGGACTTAACCGTGAGATACAAGACAATGTGGAGATGCAACACTATGTGGAGATAGAAGAGATGTTGCACAAAGCTATTCTAGTGGAGCAGCAGCTCAAGAGGAAGGGTAACTCACGCAGCTATGGATCTTCTAAGTTCCACCACTCTAAGGAGGAGAAAACATCCTATCTAAAGGATAGCAAGCCTCAACAGAAAGAAGAGACTAAGCCGAGCAGCACCTACAACAAAGACAAAGGCAAAGCTGAAGTTACTAGTTCAAGAACTAGAGATGTTAAGTGCTTCAAATGTCAAGGGCGTGGGCATTATGCTAATGAGTGCACCAACAAAAAGGTTATGATTCTTCTTGAGAATGGAGAGTATGAATCAGAGGAAGAGAAGTTTGGTTCTGATCATGAGGAGTCTGATGAAGAAAGTGAAGTAGAACCCGTGAAGGGAAGATTGTTGGTGACAAGAAGGCTCTTGAACGTACAAGCTAAGAATGGAGAGCTTGAGCAGCGAGAGAATCTATTTTACACAAGGTGTATGGTTCAGGGAAAGGTGTGCAGCCTCATTATTGATGGAGGAAGTTGTGTCAATGTAGCAAGTGAGACAATGGTGAAGAAATTGGGTTTGAACATCCAGAAACACCCAAGACCCTACAGATTGCAATGGCTCAATGAGGAGGGCGAGATGAGAGTTTCTACTCAAGTACTGGTTCCTATAGCCATTGGTAGGTATGAAGATGAAGTCTTGTGTGATGTGTTGCCAATGGAAGCCAGTCATATACTTCTTGGAAGACCCTGGCAGTATGATAGACGTGTGAATCATGATGGCTTCACCAACAAGCACTCATTTGAATTCAATGGAAAGAAGACTGTGCTGGTGCCTTTGTCTCCTAAAGAGGTTCATGAAGATCAACTCCAGCTTCAGAAAAAGAAAGAGAAAAAGATTGATCTCAACCCTGATCATAACAAGCATCACAGCCTCTATGCCAAACAGGGAGATATCAAAAGAATTCTCTACTCTCAAAATTCTATTATCTTGCTTATGTTTAAAGAGACTCTACTAACAGTTACTGATCACACACCGGATCATCCGAGTGAACTAGTCTCTCTTTTACAGGAATATGCAGATGTGTTTCCAGAAGATAGCCCTATTGGACTGCCTCCAGTGCGTGGGATTGAGCATCAAATTGATTTTGTACCTGGTTCTACACTACCCAACCGTCCCGCATACAGGACCAATCCAGTTGAGACTAAAGAATTGCAAAGACAAGTAGAGGAGCTGATGGAGAAGGGTCATATCCGAGAGAGCTTGAGTCCTTGTGCGGTTCCAGTGCTTCTTGTGCCTAAGAAAGATGGGAGCTGGCGCATGTGTGTTGATTGTAGAGCAATCAACAACATAACAGTGAAGTATCGCCACCCTATTCCTAGATTAGATGATATGCTTGATGAGTTGCATGGTTCTTGCATATTTTCTAAGATAGATTTGAAAAGTGGATATCATCAGATTAGGATGAAAGAAGGAGATGAGTGGAAAACTGCTTTTAAAACTAAACATGGCTTGTATGAATGGTTAGTTATGCCCTTTGGATTAACCAATGCGCCTAGTACATTCATGAGACTGATGAATCATATTCTTAGGTCTTTCATAGGCATCTTTGTTGTTGTGTACTTTGATGACATATTAGTTTACAGCAAATGCTTAGAAGATCATATAGAACATCTTAAGGCTGTTTTGGATGTTTTGAGAAAAGAAAAGCTTTATGCCAATCTAAAGAAGTGCACTTTTTGCACAGATAACTTGGTCTTTCTAGGTTTTGTTGTAAGTGCAGATGGTGTAAAGGTGGATCAGGAAAAGATCAAAGCAATACAAGAATGGCCGAGTCCAACTACAGTGGGAGAAGTAAGGAGTTTTCATGGACTGGCAGGTTTCTATAGGCGTTTTGTGAAGGATTTCAGCACTCTAGCAGCTCCCCTAACTGAGATAATCAAGAAGGATGTAGGATTCAAGTGGGGAGAGGCTCAAGAAGCCGCATTCCAACTCCTTAAAGAGAAGCTTACTCAATCTCCTCTTCTCATACTTCCTGATTTTTCTAAAACCTTTGAAATAGAATGTGATGCCTCAGGAATTGGAATTGGTGCTGTTTTGATGCAGGATAAGAGACCTATTGCTTATTTCAGTGAGAAACTCAGTGGAGCTACTCTCAACTATGCCACTTATGACAAGGAACTCTACGCATTGGTGAGAGCTCTACAGACTTGGCAGCATTATCTCTGGCCAAAGGAGTTTGTCATTCATACCGACCATGAATCTCTCAAGTATCTCAAAGGACAAAGTAAGCTCAGCAAGAGACATGCTAGATGGGTAGAGTTCATTGAAACCTTTCCTTATGTGATCAAATACAAACAAGGTAAGGAAAATATAGTTGCTGATGCACTATCCAGAAGGTATGTCCTCTTAACTACTCTTGATGCTAAGTTGCTAGGCTTTGAGCAGATTAAAGACATGTATGAATCTGATCCTGACTTTCAAGACGCTTATAAATCATGTGCTAAGTATGCTTCAGGACATTATTTTAGGCATGATGGATTCTTATTCTATGACAATCGTTTATGTGTGCCTAATTGCTCTTTGAGAGATCTATTTGTCAGGGAATCCCATGGAGGAAGCTTGATGGGTCACTTTGGTATAGCAAAAACCCTTAAAGTTCTGCAGGATCACTTCTATTGGCCGCATATGAAAAGAGATGTGGAGAGAATCTGTGGAAGGTGCACAACTTGCAAACTTGCAAAGTCTAAAGTTCAACCCCACGGTTTGTATACTCCTTTGCCTATTCCTACCCATCCTTGGAATGATATATCTATGGATTTTGTTATGGGTTTGCCTAGAACTAGGACTGGAAAGGATTCTATCTTTGTGGTTGTTGATAGATTCTCTAAGATGGCACATTTCATAGCTTGCAATAAAACTGATGATGCATTACATGTAGCTAACTTGTTCTTTAAAGAAGTGGTACGTTTGCATGGAATGCCTAGGACTATAGTTTCAGATAGAGATACTAAATTCCTTAGCTACTTTTGGAAAACATTGTGGTCTAAACTAGGAACTAAGCTATTGTTTTCTACTACTTGTCATCCACAAACTGATGGGCAGACTGAAGTAGTTAATAGAACCTTAGGTACTCTCCTGCGTGCATTTATCAAAAAGAACTTGAAAACATGGGAAGATTTCTTGCCTCATTGTGAATTTGCATACAATCATGCTATGCATTCTGCTTCTAAGTTTTCTCCTTTTGAAATTGTTTATGGGTTCAATCCCATCTCACCTTTGGATCTAATACCTTTACCTGAGTGTGAAAGGGTTAGTATGGATGGGAAAAAGAAAGCTGAGATGGTTCAGCAGATTCATGAGCAAGCTAAGCGCAATCTTGAAGAGAAAACTAAGCAATACGCCAAACAAGCTAACAAGGGAAGGCGTAAGATGATCTTTGATGTTGGAGATCAAGTATGGGTTCACTTGAGGAAAGAGAGATTTCCAAAGGAGAGGAAGTCTAAGCTAATGCCGCGGATTGATGGCCCTTTTGAAGTCACCAAGAGGATCAATGACAATGCCTACAAACTTGATCTGCAAGGTAAGTACGATATAAGTGATAGCTTCAATGTTACTGACTTGATCCCTTTTGTTGCAGATGAGCCAGATTTGAGGACAAATCCTTTTCAAGAGGGAGGGGATGATGTGATCATGGACCAACTACCTAATAAAGATGATGAGGATCTAGATAAGCCAGCTGATGAAGATGTCCTAGCCTTGCCTAAAGGACCTATGACTCGATCAAGATCAAGAAAGCTCACGCAAGTTATTGGGGGATTGGTTAAGATGTCATGGAAGCAAGAGGAATGTCTTGGTAGAAGCTTGATCAACCAAGACACACTTATCACCATTCAAGCTACTTCACCATCAAGCTGATCATCAACTAAGCAAGCAAACTATGCGTGCTCTTTTTCCCTATCTTTGGTTTTGTCCCAATGGGTTTTCCAAAGATAGGTTTTTAACGAGGCCATAGATTTGCTTCTCAAATCTCTTAGTTGATGATCTCGATCCAACCTTATCCCGGATCAACCTTATGTTATACATTTCATGTTTTTGTTTTCAAACTTGTCATTAGTTCTATTTTCAAGAGAACCGTGTGCCTTTACTCTCTTGATAGTTTTCGAGAAGCTTGGAATCTGTTCCAACTTCTCTTATATAAGTGTACTTTGAAACCCTTATCAATAACAATTATCTTTGAATCAAAAACCCTTTCTTTGTTCTCTCTATTGCTTGTTCGCGAGTTATTGAGTGATCTTGTTGGTGTGTAGTATCCAACAGCCCAAGAGTGTCTATCTCGGTGTGTCATATCCGATCTAGTCACTTAGGAGTATCAAGAAGCCTTTCCGCAGCCTCTTGTGTCACCAATCGATCCACAACCTTGTAGAGCTTGAGTCTTTGATTCGTTCTAGCAAGGATCTATCCCATACTATCCAGAGAAGCAATCTAGGGACGTATTACTACAAAGGCAAGTAGAGGAACTGATGGAGAAAGGGCATATCCGAGAGAGCATGAGTCCTTGTGCTGTTCCAGTACTGCTTGTGCCCAAGAAAGATGGAAGCTGGCGCATGTGTGTTGATTGTAGAGCAATCAACAATATAACAGTGAAGTATCGCCATCCTATTCCTAGATTAGATGATATGCTTGATGAATTACATGGTTCATGCATCTTTTCTAAGATAGATCTAAAGAGTGGATATCATCAGATTAGGATGAAAGAAGGAGATGAGTGGAAAACTGCCTTTAAGACTAAGCATGGGTTATATGAGTGGTTAGTTATGCCCTTTGGATTGACTAATGCACCTAGTACTTTCATGAGATTGATGAACCATGTGCTTAGGTCCTTTATAGGTTTGTTTGTGGTAGTTTACTTTGATGATATCCTAATCTACAGTCAGAGTCTAGAAGAGCATATAGACCATCTTAAGACTGTTCTTGATGTGTTGAGAAAAGAAAAACTTTATGCTAATCTTAAGAAATGTACATTCTGCACAGATAACTTGGTCTTTTTAGGTTTTATTGTGGGTGCAGATGGTGTTAAAGTTGATCCGGAGAAAGTAAGGGCTATACAAGAATGGCCAATCCCTAAGACCGTGAGTGAAGTAAGAAGCTTCCATGGACTTGCTGGCTTCTATAGGCGCTTTGTGAAAGACTTCAGCACCATTGCATCTCCCTTGACTGAAGTAATCAAGAAAGAAGTCGGATTCAAGTGGGGAGAAGCACAAGAACTTGCTTTCCAATGCCTTAAAGAGAAGCTTACTCATGCCCCTCTTCTTATACTTCCTGACTTTCATAAAACTTTTGAAATAGAATGTGATGCCTCAGGAATTGGTATTGGTGCTGTATTGATGCAGGAGAAGAGACCCATTGCATACTTCAGTGAGAAGCTTGGAGGAGCTACCCTCAACTATGCAACTTATGATAAAGAGCTGTATGCCTTGGTGAGAGCCTTGCAGACTTGGCAGCACTATCTCTGGCCTAAAGAATTCGTCATACACACAGATCATGAGTCTCTCAAATACCTCAAAGGACAGAACAAGCTCAGCAAGAGACACGCAAGGTGGGTTGAGTTCATTGAGACATTTCCTTATGTCATCAAGTATAAACAAGGTAAGGAAAACATAGTTGCTGATGCACTATCCAGAAGGTATGTTCTCTTGAATACTCTTGATGCTAAGCTATTAGGATTTGAGCAGATTAAAGGAATGTATGAGAATGATCCTGATTTTAGAGAGGCTTACAACTCTTGTGAGAAATTGGCTGTAGGACACTACTTTAGACATGATGGTTTTCTTTTCTATGATAATCGATTGTGTGTGCCTAACTGTTCTTTGAGAGACTTGTTTGTTAGGGAATCTCATGGAGGAAGTCTCATGGGACACTTTGGTGTTGCAAAGACTCTTAAAACTTTGCAGGATCACTTCTTTTGGCCTCGGATGAAAAGAGATGTGGAGAAACTATGTGAGAGATGTGCAACTTGCAAGCAAGCTAAGTCTAAGGTTCAGTCTCACGGTTTGTATACTCCTCTCCCTATACCTTATCATCCTTGGAATGACATATCTATGGATTTCATTGTTGGCTTGCCTAGAACTAGGACTGGAAAGGATTCTATCTTTGTAGTTGTGGATAGGTTCTCAAAGATGGCACATTTCATAGCTTGTCACAAAACTGATGATGCATTGCATATTGCTAACTTGTTCTTTAAAGAGATTGTGCGCATACATGGCATGCCTAAGACTATTGTTTCTGATAGAGATACTAAGTTTCTTAGTTATTTTTGGAAGACTCTTTGGTCTAAGCTAGGTACTAAACTCTTGTTTTCTACTACTTGTCATCCACAAACTGATGGACAGACTGAAGTAGTTAATAGGACTCTTGGAACACTCTTGCGTGCATTCATAAAGAAAAACTTGAAATCATGGGAAGACTATTTGCCTCATTGTGAATTTGCATACAATCATGCTGTGCATTCTACTTCTAAGTTTTCTCCTTTTGAAATTGTTTATGGGTTCAATCCCAACTCTCCTTTGGATTTAATCCCTTTACCTGAGTGTGAAAGGGTCAGCTTTGATGGCAAAAAGAAGGCAGAGATGGTGAAGCAACTCCACGAGCAGGCTAGGCTCAATATTGAGGCGAAAACCAAACAATATGTTAAGCATGCCAACAAAGGAAGGCGTGAGATGGTCTTTGAAGTGGGTGATCAGGTCTGGATTCACCTAAGGAAAGAGAGGTTTCCAAATGAAAGGAAGTCCAAGCTAATGCCGCGGATTGATGGACCTTTTGAGGTCATAAGGAAGATCAGCAACAATGCCTACAAGCTGGATTTGCGAGGTAAGTATGATGTGAGTAATAGCTTCAATGTTACTGACTTGATCCCTTTTATTGCAGATGAGCCAGATTTGAGGACAAATCCTTTTCAAGTGGGAGGGGATGATATGATCATGGACCAGCTAGTTGATAAAGATGGAGAAGGAGAGACTGAAGATACACTAGCTGAAGAAGAAGATGTCCTAGCCATTCCCACAGGTCCCATAACTCGTGCCATGACAAGGAGACTCAAGGAAGCTGTTGGAAACATACTGAAGATCTCTAAGGAGCAAGAAGACTGTCTTGGTAGAAGCTTGAGCCACCAAGACACACTCATCACCATTCAGGTGATCTTATCATCAAGCTGATCATCATCTAGGCAAGTGGCTTGGTATACTCTTTTTCCCTTGATTAGTTTTGTCCCAATGGGTTTTCTAATCAAGGTTTTTAATGAGGTATCAAGTTCACTTACACATTCCTAGTTGATGTATCTTGGATGCAACTCGGCCTAAGGCATCTTGGACCGACTTCATCATCTATCTTATATTATGTTTTAGTCTAAGTGTTGTGTTATTAATTTGAAACCGTGTGGAGCCTTTTTTTTGTTTTCTTATGTTTTCGAGACCTTGTGCATGTACAAGGATCTCTCTATTTAAGTGTATCACAAACCCTCATTCTAATCTAAGTTATCTTTTATTTAAAACCTTTTTGGTGTCTTCTCTCTTGCCTTGCGAGTTGTTGAAGTGTCTGGTGTGTAATATCCAGTCTACTGGTGTGTAGTATCCAGTGTTAAGGGCCTTAGTTGGTGTGTCATATCCGATCTATAGCCTAGGAGTATCAAGGAGCCTTTCCGCAGCCTCTTGTGTCACCAATCGATCCACAAACCTTGATAAACTTGAGTCCTTGACTCGTTTATGCAAGGATCTATCCCGATCCATCCAGAGACGCATCCTAGGAGTTCATCAAAAGGTGTTGAAGGATCAAGCACCATTTGAAGTTCTGAACAAGCGCAAGCCATCCTTGGAATACATGAGAGTGTTTGGATGCTTATGCTATGTTCTAGTACCAGGAGAATTGAGGAACAAGCTAGAAGCAAGAAGCAGAAAAGCAATGTTCATTGGCTACTCAACAACTCAAAAAGGATATAAGTGTTATGATCCAGAAGCTAGAAGGGTGCTTGTATCTAGAGATGTGAAGTTCATTGAAGAAAGAGGATACTATGAGGAGAAGAATCAAGAAGATTTGAAGGATCTCACATCAGATAAGGCTGGAGTCTTAAGAATCATTTTGGAAGGTCTCGGTATCAAGATGAACCAGGACCAATCCACAAGAAGTGGAAGACAAGAAGAGAGCTCAACTGCACCAAGTGGAGCTGCTCAAACACCTCACCTTGATCATGAGGGGGGAAGTGAACCTGAAACTCAAGAAAATGGCCAAGAAGGAGTCGGCTTGAGTGAGGAAGGAGGAGAGTTCAACTCAGGTTCTCATCATCAAGGTGAGCAAGACCAAGGAGAGGAAGAACATCAGAGTGAAGCACAAGAACCGACTACACAAGATGAGCCGGTTCAAGAGCAAGAACAACCAGTATTGAGGAGAAGCACAAGGCTGAGAAAGGATCCTTCCTCTTGGGTAAACACGCGAGTGTACTACAATGCCCAAGCTGTGGAGCATCCTTCTCAAGTCGTGTGTTCATTTGCTCAATACCCTGAAGAACATTGCGCCTTCATGGTTAACTTGGATGAGAATTACATCCCAAGAAGCTATGAAGAAGCAATTATGGATAAAGAATGGAAGGAGTCAGTTGGAGCTGAGGCAGGAGCTATGATCAAGAATGATACATGGTATGAGAGTGAGTTACCAAAAGGGAAGAAGGCTGTGACTAGTAGGTGGATATTCACAATCAAGTATAAGGCAGATGGAAAGATTGAGAGGAAGAAGTCAAGGCTGGTTGCAAGAGGTTTCACTCAAACTTATGGAGAAGATTACATAGAAACCTTTGCACCAGTAGCTAAACTACATACAATCCGGATTGTATTGAGCTTGGCTGTGAACCTTGGATGGGGCTTATGGCAAATGGATGTGAAGAATGCATTCCTACAAGGAGAACTTGAGGATGAAGTGTATATGCATCCACCTCCAGGCCTGGAACACTTAGTGAAGAGAGGGAACGTGTTAAGATTGAAGAAAGCTATCTATGGGCTGAAGCAATCACCAAGAGCTTGGTACAACAAGCTGAGCACTACTCTCAATGGCCGAGGCTTCAAGAAGTCTGAACTAGATCACACCCTCTTCACTCTCACTACTCCCTCAGGTATGATTGCACTCCTTGTGTACGTTGATGATATCATTATCACAGGAAGTGATAAGGAAGGTATCATAGCAACCAAGGAGTTTCTTAAATCCATGTTTGAGATTAAAGACTTGGGAGAAATGAAATACTTTCTTGGAATTGAGATATGTAGATCCAAGGAAGGTTTATTCATGTCCCAAAGGAAATATACACTTGATCTTTTGAAAGGTGCAGGTGCTTATGGAGGCAAGACAGCAAGGATGCCTATGGAGGATGGTTACAAAGTCCCACGAGAGGGGGAGATTGAAGACAGCAAACCTTATCAGGATCCTAAACTCTATAGAAAACTAGTTGGCAAATTGATTTATCTTACCATAACTAGACCTGACATTTGTTTTGCTGTGAATCAGGTGAGTCAACACATGCAAGTGCCTAAGGAGCATCATTGGCGCATGGTGGAGAGGATCTTGATGTACCTCAACGGCTCACCTGATCAAGGAGTATGGATGGGCTGCAATGGGAGCACTGAAGTGGTTGGATACTGTGATGCGGATTGGGCTGGTGATAGAGCAGACAGGAGATCAACCACAGGCTATTGCACATTCATTGGAGGCAACTTGGTTACTTGGAAGAGTAAGAAACAGAAGGTGGTGTCTTGTTCAAGTGCAGAAGCTGAGTATAGAGCTATGCTGAAGCTTACCAACGAGCTGGTGTGGATCAAAGGCATCTTGAAGCATTTGGAGATTGATCAAGCCACTCCAATGACCATGCATTGTGATAACCAAGCTGCCATCCACATTGCCTCCAACTCGGTGTTTCATGAAAGAACCAAGCACATTGAAGTTGATTGTCACAAGGTGAGGCAGATGATCATCTTAGGAGTCATCCTGCCATGCTACACAAGAAGTGAAGATCAGTTAGCGGATGTGTTCACCAAAGCCGCAAGACAAAAGACAATGGAGTCCATTCACATCAGGTTGGGCCTCATTGATCTTGGGAAGAGAAGGAGCTGATCCCCTTGGCTGTGAGGTCTTTACTCTTTTTCCCTTATCAAGGTTTTATCCCAATGGGTTTTCCTTGGTAAGGTTTTTAATGAGGAAGATCTCATAGCTATCCAAGCTTAGGCTTTCACAAAGCTAAGCTTGAGGGGGAGTGTTGAGATGAGTTGAGGCATTTGAGGTAAAGGCACAAAGGAGTTGAGAACATAAAGAGAGCAAAGAGGTGAAGAGGAGGAATGGGTTGATCATCCGTACAAGGCCGTACAAGTGATCATCCGTACAAGGTAAAAGGGGTCAAAGTAACTATCCAAGTAACTCCCATGTACTGAGCTTAAGTTACACTCGGCCAAGACCTTATCCGAACGTTGAGAGGATAAGGGAGACGCGGCTTGACAGCTAGGACAGGCTGGCAAGAGCTGGAAAGGAAGAGCATCTAGTCTTGGATCAAGAAGATGCTCCAAACGTGTGAAGACACTCATTGGCCGGTTCAAATTAAAGCTTAGGCTCCTCTTTGACTCTACATGCTTACTTAGCTTTATGATTTCGAAAACCCTAAGTGTATGGACCTATATATATGTAATCTCATCCCTTAATAAAGATTAGACAGTTCTAAACAATCCTTCTCTTTACTCATTTCACTATGATTCTCCATTAGTCTCTAAGTTGTCTCTTAATCTCTTATTCTCCTTCTTTAATCCTTTCTAAACTCAGATAATCTTTTACATTCCTAAATGTCATAGGAAGTTGAATAAATCTCATAGGAGTTGGGATGAAGAAGTTATCCCACTTTCTAATCAGGTGATTCCAGTTTCCCAGTTTGGGAATAGGACAGCTTCTTCGTCGTTCCAATAACACCAGGATGAATCACTTTGTAAGAAGCTTGATTTGGATACATAATGTTAATATGAAGGCATTGGATGATGAGAAGTGTTGAGAGTAATAGATGAGGTTGGGAAAGAGTAAGGAGTTGGAGAGGAATGAGTTTGGGTCGACCTAAGCCGTACAGGCCGTACAGGCCGTACTGGCCGTACTGGCCGTACCATTAGGGTCGATCAAACTCACCAAAGGGAAGTTACCATGCCACGGTAACTTAGGGAAGTAACACTGATCTTCTACCACACTGGTTTACGTTAAAGATGGATAAGGAAGAGCTTAATACAGGCTGTCACTTGCTGGATAAAGCTAAAGGTGCTTTACATCAAAGGATAAGCTAATTGGACAGTTTGAATTAAAGTAGAATCCTATCCATTGTAATAGTGTGATTTCGAAAACCCTTGTGTCTCTTGTAGCCTCACTATATATTGTAGTCTCTCATCATTAATAAAGATCAGACAGTTCTAAACAAATCAATCTCTCTATACTTTTTACAATGATTCTCATTTAGTCTCTTAATCTCTTAAATCTCTCTAATCTCTTCTCTATTCTTATCTAAACTCAGATTATAGTTTACATCACTCAAAAGTGATATGGTATCAGAGCCAGGTTGATTTCAATCTGAGTTCTTGGCGTTTTCTCTTGAAGATTCAAACTTGAAACTTTGAGAGATCAAGTGAGAGTGGTGTGAGTGTTCTTGGCAGAAGCTGCATCCCGAGAGCTACATCTTCATTCCGGGAGTCTTATCTAGCTGTTTGAGGGTTCCGTGAAGAGTTTGAGCTGGTGTTGTAGTTCTGAGTCTCAAGATCAAGTCTTTTACAAGTTATTGAAGTGAAGCCGCTTAAGATGGAGAGTGGTTCCAAGATGAAGGTTGCTGTGACTTTCAAGGGAAGTAACTACCTAGTATGGTCTAGGATGGTGAAGACTGCTGTGGGAAGTAAGGGTTTATGGAAGCACATCACATCTGGTGAGGCTCCAAAACTCATTACTCAAGGAGGAGACAAGGAGAGTGTCTCGGAAGCTGAAGCTGAGAAGTGGCAACAAGAGGACATGATGGTGATGTCTGCTCTTCATAGCTCATTGGAGCCAGCCATTCTTGATGCTTACAGCTACTGTGAGACAGCCAAGGAGCTGTGGGAAACGTTGAAGAAGGTGTATGGAAACACCTCTAACCTCAGCCGGGTCTTTGAAGTGAAGAAAGCTTTGAATGATCTAACTCAGGAGGACATGGAGTTCACTAAGCATTTGGGGAGGTTCGGACACTCTGGTCAGAGCTGGAGATGCTGAGGCCTAGCACAACTGATCCGGAGCTGCTGAATGAAAGAAGAGAGCAAGACAAGGTCTTTGGGTTGTTGCTGACATTGAATCCAAGCTACAGTGGGTTGATTCAGCATATGTTGAGGGCTGAGAAGCTGCCGGACCTGGAGGATGCGTGTGCTCAGATACAAAAGGAGCAAGGCTCCATTGGCTTGTTTGGTGGTAAAGGAGACTTGTCCCTAGCCAATGCTGCGCAAACTGATCATGAGGAGATACCACAAGCCAACAGAGCAACACACGGCAAGTATGAAGATAGGAAGTTCAATGGCAACTGTGATCACTGCAAGAAGCATGGACACAAGAAGAGCCAGTGCTGGATACTACATCCTCATCTGAAGCCGGCAAAGTTCATGAAGGAAAGGGAGGCAAGGGCTCATGCTTCTGAGGGAACAAGTGGAGCCGGATCATCTAGCCGTGGAGCTGAAGGAGAGGGGCGTGAGGGTGATGGCAAGGCACTGGTAACTTACTCAGGAGCTCCTAACAACCGCGGCAATGATCAGGACTTCATCAGGAGATCCGAGATGGATGCTCTCATCAAAATGCTCAAGGAGAATGGTAACACTCATGGGTACTCCTTTGGTGCATCCATGATAGCTAAGACTATAGAAACATCTCCTTGTGTTGCTGATATTGCTAGGATGGATATAGTTAAAAGCAATGAACAGGCTAGACATGAGTACACCTTTGCTAGAAATGCTAGGATGAATCATGAACTAAATGCATTTAGATCACCTTTGAACCTTTGTCATAATGCTAGCAGTATAACTAAGCCACTAATTGTTGATTCTGGTGCATCTCATCACATGATTAGTGATACAAACCTGATTAAGGATATAGAACCAACTAGTGGACATGTTATGATTGCAAATGGGGACAAGATCCCTATTAGAGGAATAGGGAACCTCAAATTATTTGATAAGAACACTAGAGCTTTCTACATGCCTGAATTTACATCTAACTTGCTATCTGTTAAGAAATGCACAACTGATTTGAATTGCAATGTTATATTCAGTCCTAATGATGTAAAGTTTCAGGATATTGAGAGCAGCCACTTGATTGGAAAAGGAATCACTAAAGGAGAGTTGTATTTGCTTGAAGAACTTGATCCTGTTTCCAATTACAATTGCTCGTTTACTACTGCTTCTAGTTTAAATAAAAATGCTTTGTGGCATGCTAGATTAGGACACCCTCATGGTAGAGCTTTGAACTTGATGTTACCAGGTGTTTTATTTGAGAATAAGGATTGTGAAGCTTGCATTTTAGGCAAGCATTGTAAAACTGTGTTTCCAAACTCTACTAGTGTTTATGATAAGTGCTTTGATCTTATTCATTCTGATGTTTGGACTGCACCTTGCATATCTAGAGACAATCATAAATACTTTGTCACATTCATTGATGAAAAATCCAAATACACCTGGTTAACTTTAATCCCATCAAAAGATAGAGTGATAGATGCATTTAAGAACTTTCAAGCATATGTGACTAACCATTATAATGCCAAGATTAAAATTTTTAGATCAGATAATGGAGGGGAGTACACAAGCTATGCGTTCAAAAGTCATCTAGAGCATCATGGGATCTTACATCAAACAAGCTGTCCTTATACTCCACAACAGAATGGGGTAGCTGAGAGGAAGAACCGACACCTGATGGAGGTTGCTAGGTCCCTGATGTTCCAAGCAAACGTTCCAAAGAGGTTTTGGAGTGATGCTGTGGCTACTGCTTGTTATTTGATCAACAGGATTCCCACAAAGGTGTTGAAGGATCAAGCACCATTTGAAGTTCTGAACAAGCACAAGCCATCAGTGGATTACTTGAGAGTATTTGGATGTTTATGCTTTGTGTTGGTACCAGGAGAGTTGAGAAACAAGTTAGATGCAAGGAGCACTAAGGCTATGTTCATTGGCTACTCAACAACACAAAAGGGATACAAGTGCTATGATCCAGCAACTAGAAGAGTCCTAATCTCTAGAGATGTAAAGTTCATAGAAGCAAGAGGATACTATGAAGAAAAGAATCAAGAGGAGTTAAAGGATTTAACATCAGACAAGGCAGGGGCGTTAAGACTGATTTTGGAAGGTCTAGGTATCAAGATGAACCAGGATCCAAATGTGGGGAGGAGGAACCAACATGAGAGTTCTCCTGCCCCTGTTGACGCCAATCAGTCACCTCACCTTGATCGTGAGGGGGGAAGGAACTCTGAAACTCAAGAAGATGGTCAGGATGGAACCGGCTTGAGTGAAGAAGAAGAAGAGAGTGTTTCAGGCTCTCACAATCAAGGTGATCAAAGCCAAGGAGAAGGAGAAGCTCAGGCTGAAGCACCAGAACCGAGTGTCCAAGAGGAGCAGGTTCAGAACCAACCAGTATTGAGGAGAAGCACAAGGCTGAGAAAGGATCCTTCTAGTTGGGTAAACACGCGAGTGTACTACAATGCCCAAGCTGTGGAGCATCCTACTCAAGCTGTGTGTTCCTTTGCTGAATACCCTGAAGAACATTGTGCTTTTATGGTAAACTTGGATGAGAACTACATACCAAGAAGCTATGAAGAGGCAATGATGGATAAAGAATGGAAGGAATCAGTTGGAGCTGAGGCAGGAGCTATGATCAAGAATGATACATGGTATGAGAGTGAGTTACCAAAAGGGAAGAAGGCTGTGACTAGTAGATGGATCTTCACAATCAAGTATAAGGCTGATGGAAAGGTGGAGAGGAAGAAGTCAAGACTGGTTGCAAGAGGCTTTACTCAAACTTATGGAGAAGATTACATTGAGACCTTTGCACCAGTAGCTAAACTACACACAATCCGGATTGTCTTAAGCTTAGCTGTGAACCTTGGATGGGGCTTATGGCAAATGGATGTGAAGAATGCATTCCTACAAGGAGAGCTGGAGGATGAAGTGTATATGCATCCACCTCCAGGCTTGGAACACTTAGTGAAGAGAGGGAATGTGTTGAGACTGAAGAAAGCTATCTATGGACTGAAGCAATCACCAAGAGCTTGGTACAACAAGCTGAGTACTACTCTGAATGGCCGAGGCTTCAAGAAGTCTGAACTAGACCACACCCTCTTCACACTCACCACTCCCTCAGGTATGATTGCACTCCTTGTGTATGTTGATGATATCATTATCACAGGAAGTGATAAGGAAGGTATCATAGCAACCAAGGAGTTCCTTAAATCCATGTTTGAGATTAAAGACTTGGGAGAAATGAAATACTTTCTTGGAATTGAGATATGTAGATCCAAGGAAGGTTTGTTCATGTCCCAAAGGAAGTATACACTTGATCTTTTGAAAGGTGCAGGTGCTTATGGAGGCAAGACAGCAAGGATGCCTATGGAGGATGGCTACAAAGTCCCACGAGAGGGGGAGATTGAAGACAGCAAACCCTATCAGGATCCTAAACTCTATAGAAAGCTAGTTGGAAAATTGATTTACCTTACCATAACTAGGCCTGACATTTGTTTTGCTGTGAATCAGGTGAGTCAACACATGCAAGTGCCTAAGGAGCATCATTGGCGCATGGTGGAGAGAATCTTGATGTATCTCAACGGCTCACCTGATCAAGGAGTATGGATGGGTTGCAATGGGAGCACTGAAGTGGTTGGATACTGTGATGCGGATTGGGCTGGTGATAGAGCAGACAGGAGATCAACCACAGGCTATTGCACATTCATTGGAGGCAACTTGGTTACTTGGAAGAGTAAGAAGCAGAAGGTGGTGTCTTGCTCAAGTGCAGAAGCTGAGTATAGAGCTATGCTGAAGCTTACCAACGAGCTGGTGTGGATCAAAGGTATCTTGAAGCATTTGGAGATTGATCAAGCCACTCCAATGACGATGCACTGTGATAACCAAGCTGCCATCCACATTGCCTCCAACTCGGTGTTCCATGAGAGAACCAAGCACATTGAAGTTGATTGTCACAAGGTGAGGCAGATGATCATCCTAGGAGTCATCCTGCCATGCTACACAAGAAGTGAAGATCAGTTGGCTGATGTGTTCACCAAGGCGGCAAGACAGAAGACAATGGAGTCCATTCACATCAGGTTGGGCCTCATTGATCTTGGGAAGAGAAGGAGCTGATCCTCTTGGCTGTGAGGTCTTTACTCTTTTTCCCTCATCAAGGTTTTGTCCCAATGGGTTTTCCTTGGTGAGGTTTTTAATGAGGAAGATCTCATAGCCATCCAAGCTTAGGCTTTCACAAAGCTAAGCTTGAGGGGGAGTGTTAATATGAAGGCATTGGATGATGAGAAGTGTTGAGAGTAATAGATGAGGTTGGGAAAGAGTAAGGAGTTGGAGAGGAATGAGTTTGGGTCGACCTAAGCCGTACAGGCCGTACAGGCCGTACTGGCCGTACTGGCCGTACCATTAGGGTCGATCAAACTCACCAAAGGGAAGTTACCATGCCACGGTAACTTAGGGAAGTAACACTGATCTTCTACCACACTGGTTTACGTTAAAGATGGATAAGGAAGAGCTTAATACAGGCTGTCACTTGCTGGATAAAGCTAAAGGTGCTTTACATCAAAGGATAAGCTAATTGGACAGTTTGAATTAAAGTAGAATCCTATCCATTGTAATAGTGTGATTTCGAAAACCCTTGTGTCTCTTGTAGCCTCACTATATATTGTAGTCTCTCATCATTAATAAAGATCAGACAGTTCTAAACAAATCAATCTCTCTATACTTTTTACAATGATTCTCATTTAGTCTCTTAATCTCTTAAATCTCTCTAATCTCTTCTCTATTCTTATCTAAACTCAGATTATAGTTTACATCACTCAAAAGTGATACATAAAATGGTGGAGAAACACCAGGAAGTTGAATAAATCTCATAGGAGTTGGGATGAAGAAGTTATCCCACTTTCTAATCAGGTGATTCCAGTTTCCCAGTTTGGGAATAGGACAGCTTCTTCGGCGTTCCAATCAAACCAGGATGAATCACTTTGTAAGAAGCTTGATTTGGATACATAAAGTGTTGGAGAACCACCAGGAAGTTGAATAAATCTCATAGGAGTTGGGATGAAGAAGTTATCCCACTTTCTAATCAGGTGATTCCAGTTTCCCAGTTTTGGAATAGGACAGCTTCTTCGTCGTTCCAATCAAACCAGGATGAATCACTTTGTAAGAAGCATGATTTGAATACATAAAATGGTGGAGAACCACCAGGAAGTTGAATAAATCTCATAGGAGTTGGGATGAAGAAGTTATCCCACTTTCTAATCAGGTGATTCCAGTTTCCCAGTTTTGGAATAGGACAGCTTCTTCGTCGTTCCAATAAACCAGGATGAATTACTTTGTAAGAAGCGTGATTTGAATACATAAAATGGTGGAGAATCACCAGGAAGTTGAATTAATCTCATAGGAGTTGGGATGAAGAAGTTATCCCACTTTCTAATCAGGTGATTCCAGTTTCCCAGTGTGGGAATAGGACAGTTTCTTCGTCGTTCCAATCAAACCAGGATGAATCACTTTGTAAGAAGCTTGATTTGGATACATAAAATGGTGGAGAATCACCAGGAAGTTGAATAATCTCATAGGAGTTGGGATGAAGAAGTTATCCCACTTTCTAATCAGGTGATTCCAGTTTCCCAGTTTGGGAATAGGACAGCTTCTTCGTCGTTCCAATCAAACCAGGATGAATCACTTTGTAAGAAGCTTGATTTGGATACATAAAGTGTTGGAGAATCACCAGGAAGTTGAATTAATCTCATAAGAGTTGGGATGAATGAGTTATCCCACTTTCTAATCAGGTGATTCCAGTTTCCCAGTTTGGGAATAGGACAGTTTCTTTGTCGTTCCAATCAAACCAGGATGAATCACTTTGTAAGAAGCTTGATTTGGATACATAAAATGGTGGAGAAACACCAGGAATTTGAATAAATCTCATAGGAGTTGGGATGAAGAAGTTATCCCACTTTCTAATCAGGTGATTCTAGTTTCCCAGTTTGGGAATATGACAGCTTCTTCGTCGTTCCAATCAAACCAGGATGAATCACTTTGTAAGAAGCTTGATTTGGATACATAAAGTGTTGGAGAATCACCAGGAAGTTGAATAAATCTCATAAGAGTTGGGATGAAGAAGTTATCCCACTTTCTAATCAGGTGATTCCAGTTTCCCAGTTTGGGAATAGGACAGCTTCTTCGTCGTTCCAATCAAACCAGGATGAATCACTTTGTAAGAAGCTTGATTTGGATACATAAAGTGTTGGAGAATCACCAGGAAGTTGAATAAATCTCATAGGAGTTGGGATGAAGAAGTTATCCCACTATCTAATCATGTGATTCCAGTTTCCCAGTTTGGGATAGGACAGCTTCTTCGTCGTTCCAATCAAACCAGGATGAATCAATTTGTAAGAAGCTTGATTTGGATACATAAAATGGTGGATAAACACCAGGAAGTTGAATTAATCTCATAGGAGTTGGGATGAAGAATTTATCCCACTCTCTAACCAGGTGATTCCAGTTTCCCAGTTTGGGAATAGGACAGCTTCTTCGTCGTTCCAATCAAACCAGGATGAATCACTTTGTAAGAATCTTGATTTGGATACATAAAGTGTTGGAGAATCACCAGGAAGTTGAATAAATCTCATAGGAGTTGGGATGAAGAAGTTATCCCACTTTCTAATCAGGTGATTCCAGTTTCCCAGTTTGGGAATAGGACAGCTTCTTCGTCGTTCCAATCAAACCAGGATGAATCACTTTGTAAGAAGCTTGATTTGGATACATAAATGGTGGAGAAACACCAGGAAGTTGAATAAATCTCATAGGAGTTGGGATGAAGAAGTTATCCCACTTTCTAATCAGTGATTCCAGTTTCCCAGTTTGGGAATAGGACAGCTTCTTCGTCGCGTTCCAATCAAACCAGGATGAATGACTTTGTAAGAAGCTTGATTTGGATACATAAAGTGTTGGAGAATCACCAGGAAGTTGAATAAATCTCATAGGAGTTGGGATGAAGAAGTTATCCCACTTTCTAATCAGGTGATTCCAGTTTCCCAGTTTGGGAATAGGACAGCTTCTTCGTCGTTCCAATCAAACCAGGATGAATCACTCTGTAAGAAGCTTGATTTGGATACATAAAGTGTTGAAGAATCACCAGGAAGTTGAATAAATCTCATAGGAGTTGGGATGAAGAAGTTATCCCACTTTCTAATCAGGTGATTCCAGTTTCCCAGTTTGGGAATAGGACAGCTTCTTCGGCGTTCCAATCAAACCCGGATGAATCACTTTGTAAGAAGCTTGATTTGGATACATAAAGTGTTGGAGAATCACCAGGAAGTTGAATTAATCTCATAGGAGTTGGGATGAAGAAGTTATCCCACTTTCTAATCAGGTGATTCCAGTTTCCCAGTTTGGGAATAGGACAGCTTCTTCGTCGTTCCAATCAAACCAGGATGAATCACTTTGTAGAAGCTTGATTTGGATACATAAAGTGGTTGGAGAATCACCAGGAAGTTGAATTAAATCTCATAGGAGTTGGATGAAGAGTTATCCCACTTTCAATCAGGTGATTCCAGTTTCCCAGTTTGGGAATAGGACAGCTTCTTCGTCGTTCCAATCAAACCAGGATGAATCACTCTGTAAAAGCTTGATTTGGATACATAAAGTGTGGAGAATCACCAGGAAGTTGAATAAATCTCATAGGAGTTGGGATGAAGAAGTTATCCCACTTTCTAATCAGGTGATTCCAGTTTCCCAGTTTGGGAATAGGACAGCTTCTTCGTCGTTCCAATAACACCAGGATGAATCACTTTGTAAGAAGCTTGATTTGGATACATAAATGGTGGAGAAACACCAGGAAGTTGAATAAATCTCATAGGAGTTGGGATGAAGAAGTTATCCCACTTTCTAATCAGGTGATTCCAGTTTCCCAGTTTGGGAATAGGACAGCTTCTTCTCGCGTTCCAATCAAACCAGGATGAATCACTTTGTAAGAAGCTTGATTTGGATACATAAAGTGTTGGAGAATCACAGGAAGTTGAATTAATCTCATAGGAGTTGGGATGAAGAGTTATCCCACTTTCAATCAGGTGATTCCAGTTTCCCAGTTGGGAATAGGACAGCTTCTTCGTCGTTCCAATCAAACCAGGATGAATCACTTTGTAAGAAGCTTGATTTGGATACATAAAGTGGTGGAGAATCAACCAGGAAGTGAATAAATCTCATAGGAGTTGGGATGAAGAAGTTATCCCACTTTCTAATCAGGTGATTCCAGTTTCCCAGTTTGGGAATAGGACAGCTTCTTCGTCGTTCCAATAAACCAGGATGAATCACTTTGTAAGAAGCTTGATTGGATACATAAAGTGGTGGAGAATCACCAGGAAG
>NW_022610528.1:0-35025 GCF_000309985.2 Brassica rapa
TGAGATTAAGAGATCTTTAGAGTAACTAGAATGTAAGTGAGAGTTTTAGGTGAAGTTTAGAAGAGATTATGAAAGACTAAGTAACTTGAGAATCGTTTAGAGTCTAAGAGAGAACCATAGTGTCTAAGAGATTAGAGAGACTCAAACTGCATAATCTTTATTAGTGTTGATGAGTTACAATATATAGTGTGAGCATACAAGGGTTTTCGAAATCAAGGAGAGGACTAAAGCATGTGAGGTCAATCAGGAGAGGATAAGCTCGTTTGGACTAGCCAATTAGCTTCTCCACATGCGCGGAGTATCTAGCATCTTGGACCGAGATGCTCTTGCCTTTCCAGCTGTTCCAGCCTGTCAAGGCGCGCTCTACCTTATCCCTAAACGGTCTGATCCTTCTCCACTTGAGTAACTCTTCCATAGTTACCATTTCACTTGTGCAAGGTAACTTTGGTTGAGGCTTGGATGGTACGGACTGTACGGCTTGTACGGCCTTGTACGGACGTCCGTACCATGCTCTCCCTAAACTCCCTTAAGCTGCCTCATCTCCTTTCCTCTTCAACTCCTTAGCTCCTCATACACTTGGACAGCCACAAGATCTTCCTCATTAAAAACCTCACCAAAGAAAACCCAATGGGATAAAACTTTGATGAGGGAAAAAGAGTAAAGACCTTGCAGCTAAGGGGACTAGCTCCTTCTCTTCCCAAGATCAATGAGGCCCAACCTGATGTGAATGGACTCCATTGTCTTCTGTCTTGCAGCCTTGGTAAACACATCCGCTAACTGATCTTCACTCCTTGTGTAGCATGGCAAGATGACTCCTAAGGTGATCATCTGCCTCACCTTGTGACAATCAACTTCAATGTGCTTGGTTCTCTCATGGAACACCGAGTTGGAGGCAATGTGAATGGCGGCTTGGTTGTCACAATGCATGGTCATTGGCGTGGCTTGATCAATCTCCAAATGCTTCAAGATGCCTTTGATCCATACTAACTCGTTGGTGAGCTTCAGCATGGCTCTATACTCAGCTTCTGCACTTGAGCAAGACACCACCTTCTGCTTCTTACTCTTCCAAGTCACCAAGTTGCCTCCAATGAATGTGCAATAGCCTGTGGTTGATCTCCGGTCTGCTCTATCACCAGCCCAATCCGCATCACAGTATCCCACCACTTCAGTGCTTCCATTGCAGCCCATCCATACTCCTTGATCAGGTGAGCCGTTGAGATACATCAAGATCCTCTCCACCATGTGCCAGTGATGTTCCTTAGGCACTTGCATGTGTTGACTCACCTGATTCACAGCAAAACAAATGTCAGGTCTAGTTATAGTAAGATAAATCAATTTGCCAACTAGTTTTCTATAGAGTTTAGGATCCTGATAAGGTTTGCTGTCTTCAATCTCCCCCTCTCGTGGAACTTTGTAGCCATCCTCCATAGGCATCCTTGCTGTCTTGCCCCCATAAGCCCCTGCACCTTTCAAGAGATCAAGTGTATACTTCCTTTGGGACATGAATAAACCTTCCTTGGATCTACATATCTCAATCCCAAGAAAGTATTTCATCTCTCCCAAGTCTTTAATCTCAAACATGGACTTAAGAAACTCCTTGGTTGCAATGATACCTTCCTTATCACTCCCTGTGATAATGATATCATCAACATACACAAGGAGTGCAATCATACCTGAGGGAGTTGTGAGTGTGAAGAGAGTGTGATCTAGTTCAGACTTCTTGAAGCCTCGGCCATTTAGAGTTGTGCTCAGCTTGTTGTACCAAGCTCTTGGTGATTGCTTCAACCCATAGATAGCCTTCTTCAGTCTCAACACATTTCCCTTCTTCACTAAGTGTTCCAAGCCTGGTGGGGGATGCATATATACTTCATCCTCAAGTTCCCCTTGTAGGAATGCATTCTTCACATCCATTTGCCATAAGCCCCATCCAAGGTTCACAGCCAAGCTTAATACAATTCGGATTGTATGCAACTTAGCTACTGGTGCAAATGTCTCAACATAATCCTCTCCATAGGTTTGAGTAAAGCCTCTTGCAACCAGTCTTGACTTCTTCCTCTCAATCTTTCCATCCGCTTTGTACTTGATTGTGAAGATCCATCTACTAGTCACAGCCTTCTTCCCTTTTGGTAACTCACTCTCATACCATGTATCATTCTTGATCATAGCTCCTGCTTCATCTCCTACTGACTCTTTCCATTCTTTATCCTTCATTGCCTCTTCATAGCTTCTTGGGATGTGATTCTCATCCAAGTTTACCATGAAAGCGCAATGTGCTTCTGGATATTGAGCAAAGGAGCACACGGCTTGAGAAGGATGCTCCACAGCTTGGGCATTGTAGTACACTCTCGTGTTTACCCAACTGGAAGGATCCTTCCTTATCCTTGTACTCCTTCTTAGTGGCTGCACAACCGGTTCTTCTTCCTGTTGTTCTTCTACCACTTCATCTTGAGAAGGTGTTTGTATCACACCATGATCATGCCCATGACCATCAGAGCCTATGCTCTCTTCTCCTTCATCTTGGTTAGCCTCTTGCGTAGGCTCCTCCTCATGTGTCTCTCCTCCCTCATGATCAAGGTGGGATGGTGAACCAACTTCAGGAGGTGTTGTTGCGTGATCTCTTGGATCCTGGGATGTACTGATTCCAAGACCTTCAAGGATGATCCGCAAGGTGGTGGCCTTGTCTGATGTTAAGTCCTTCAAGTCTTCTTGGTTCTTTTCTTCATAGTATCCTCTATCTTCCAAGAACTTCACATCTCTAGATACAAGAACTCTCCTTGCTATAGGGTCATAGCATTTGTATCCTTTCTGTGTAGCTGAGTATCCTATGAACACAGCCTTAGTACTTCTTGCTTCTAGCTTGTTGATCATCTCTCCTGGTTTGAGCACAAAGCATAGACATCCAAAGACTCGCAAGTAATCAAGCACTGGTTTGTACCTGTTCAGAACTTCAAATGGAGCCTTCTCATTCAGAACCTTGGTTGGAGTTCTGTTGATCAAGTAACAAGCAGTGGCAACCGCATCACTCCAGAATCTCTTTGGAACATTACTCTGAAACATCAGAGACCTTGCCACTTCCATGAGGTGCCTATTCTTCCTCTCAGCCACTCCATTTTGCTGTGGAGTATACGGACAGCTTGTTTGATGTAGGATCCCATGTTGTGATAAGTGTTCCTTGAATGCATGACTTGTGTACTCTCCTCCATTATCTGATCTCAAAATTTTAATCTTAGCATGATAATGGTTAGTTACATAAGTTTGAAAGTTCCTAAATGCATCAAGTACCCTATCTTTGGTCTGAATTAAGGTTAACCAGGTGTATTTGGATTTTTCATCAATGAATGTGACAAAGTACTTATAACTATCTCTAGATAAGCAAGGGGCAGTCCACACATCAGAATGAATTAAATCAAAGCAGTTATCATAGATAGTAGTAGACTTTTGAAACACAGTTCTACAATGCTTGCCTAAAATACAAGCTTCACAATCTTTGTTCTCAAACACAACACCTGGTACCATTAAGTTCAAAGCTTTAACATGAGGGTGTCCTACTCTAGCATGCCACAATGCATTTTTATTCAACAAAGAAGCAGAAGTAAATGAGCAACTATAATCAGGAACAGAAGTGAGTTCTTCAAGCATATAGAGATCTCCCTTAGTCACCCCTTTCCCAATCAATCTGCTGCTCTCAATATCCTGAAACTTCACATCATTAGGACTAAAGATAACATTGCATTGTAAATCATTAGTACATTTCTTCACAGATAATAGGTTTGATGTGAATTCAGGCATGTAAAAAGCTCTAGATTCTTTGTTAAACAACTTAAGCTTTCCTATTCCTCTAATAGGTATCTTATCCCCATTTGCTATCATCACATGCCCATGTGTAGGTTCTATATCCTTAATCAAGTTCTCATCACTTATCATATGATGTGATGCACCAGAATCAACAATCAATGGTTTACCTACTCGTTTAGCATTATGACATAGATTACTAAGTAATGGATGCATCCTATCAGTTCTAGCAATGTGGGCATTTCTATACTCATTCCTAGTTTCTAACCGTTCTACTAGTTCTCTAATCAAGTGATCATCCTTATATGCAATCATAGAAGCTCCAAAGGAATAACCATAAGTGTTACCGTTTTCCTTTAGCATTTTGAAGAGTGCATCAAGGTCTGATCTCTTGATGTAGTCATCATTGCTGCGTGAGCTTGAGGCGCCAGTGTAAGCCACAAGAGACTTCCCATTCCCATCATTGCCTCCAAGCCCATCCACTTCACTCATCTTGCTGGTGCCAGCTCCACTTGAACCTTCAGTCACATTTGCCCTTCCCTCACGCTCCTTCATGAACTTGGCCGGCTTGAGGTGTGGGTGAAGTATCCAGCATTGGCTCTTCTTATGACCATGCTTCTTGCAATGATCACAGTTGCCATTGAACTTCCTGTCCTCATACTTCCCGTGAGATGCCTTGTTTGCTTGTGGAGCCTCGGTTGAGTCCTCATGAGCTGCTTGATTGGCAAGAGAGAGCTCCCCCTTTCCTCCAAACAACCCCATAGATCCCTGCTCCCTTTGGATTTGCGCACACACCTCCTCAAGGTCCGGAAGCTTGTCTGACCTCAACATGTGCTGAATGAGTTGAGTGTAGGCCGGGTTCAGTGTGAGAAGCAACCCAAAGACCTTGTCTTGCTCGCGCCTCTCATTCAGCTGATCTGGATCAGTTGTGCTCGGCCTCAGCATCTCCAGCTCTGACCATAAGGACCTGAACCTCCCCAAGTGCTTAGTGAACTCCATGTCCTCTTGTGCAAGACGGTTGATCGCTAGCTTCACTTCAAACACACGGCTGAGGTTGGAAGTGTTCCCATACACCTTCTTCAGCGTGTCCCACAGCTCTTTGGCTGATTCACAGTAGCTGTAAGCATCCAAGATAGCTGGGTCCAAGGATGCGTGTAGAACCGTCATCACCAGCATGTCTTCTTGTTGCCATTTCTCCACAGCCGCTTCATTGGAGACCTCTTCTTGATCTCCTCCCTGAGTAATGAGTTTCGGAGCCTCCCCTGTTGTGATGTGCCCCCACAAACCCTTACTTCCCACCGCAGTCTTCACCATCCGAGACCACACAAGGTAGTTGCTACCCTTGAAAGTAACCGCCACCTTCATCCTCATGCTCATCCCATGCTCCATCTTTACTCAGCTTGACTTGAACAGCTTGAATCTGATGAAATCTTGAGTCTTGAATCACGTACACACACCAACCTTGAGTCTTGAGTCACGCACAAACACAGAACGTAGCGCAGCTCCAACACCTTCAAAGCTACTCGCGTGTAGCTTCAAAGCCTTGTAACTCTCTAAAGATCAAACCCCAGATTCTAATGAACCTGGCTCTGATACCATATGAGATTAAGAGATCTTTAGAGTAACTAGAATGTAAGTGAGAGTTTTAGGTGAAGTTTAGAAGAGATTATGAAAGACTAAGTAACTTGAGAATCGTTTAGAGTCTAAGAGAGAACCATAGTGTCTAAGAGATTAGAGAGACTCAAACTGCATAATCTTTATTAGTGTTGATGAGTTACAATATATAGTGTGAGCATACAAGGGTTTTCGAAATCAAGGAGAGGACTAAAGCATGTGAGGTCAATCAGGAGAGGATAAGCTCGTTTGGACTAGCCAATTAGCTTCTCCACATGCGCGGAGTATCTAGCATCTTGGACCGAGATGCTCTTGCCTTTCCAGCTGTTCCAGCCTGTCAAGGCGCGCTCTACCTTATCCCTAAACGGTCTGATCCTTCTCCACTTGAGTAACTCTTCCATAGTTACCATTTCACTTGTGCAAGGTAACTTTGGTTGAGGCTTGGATGGTACGGACTGTACGGCTTGTACGGCCTTGTATGGACGTCCGTACCATGCTCTCCCTAAACTCCCTTAAGCTGCCTCATCTCCTTTCCTCTTCAACTCCTTAGCTCCTCATACATATACTCAGCTCAACTCAACATATCACACTAGTAACCACTCTCCATTGCACACACAATGGGCAACAAGTCTTCCTCTTATACTCGGATGGATGGTGAGCAAAGAACACTTCTTGTGAACCTGAAACATCACTCAAACTCCAGCAAAGATAAGACACAATAGTATTGGGATCAATCCTTGATTAATCATCAAGTTTGATTCCCAATATCACAAGCATTGCAACAGATTAAACAAGTCATTTTCAAGTTTTAATCTTTGCAAGCAAACTCTCTAAGCACAAGCATGATCTTAACAGGTTCAATACAAGCTACTTAGGCAATTTTTAAAGCTTCTTTACTCAGCAATTTAGACATGAATCTAATGCTTCAATGTAAGACAGCCACAAGACAATATGCAATAACTTTAAGACGGTTTCAATCCATGTATGCAAGCAGATTTAAGCAATCACAACAAGCATCACTATGAACCTTAGTTAAGCACTACTATCAACAACCAACATCAGACCCAATGCATAACCTTAGGTGATATCATTTCATGAAAGCAATCAGGTTTAGACAACTTCTAACTCCCTAACAAGCCTCACTAGAATCAGGGTTAAGCATTTTTAAACTTTTCAACCACCAAACAAGACTTTTTAAGCATTATAGGACAGATTCTAAATTCATTTCATTTCATTTAGCAATCTTTAATATATCCTCAAGTTTTCAATCACAACACCACATCACAATCAGTTTAATATAATTTTCAGTTCAAATACTCAAGCTTTATACAAGAGAAAGAGATTTCCTTACAGCCAAGGAACTAGTGTTAGTTCCTTGAAACTCCTTAGTACATGACAAGATCTGAGCTGTTGGTGTCGACCCCAACATCTCCTGCTTCCATGGACCTTCCTCCTGAACCCACCATGTCAAAGAGACCACCTTTCTTCATGAGAATCACCATGAGACTCGCCTGGATCTGGTTTGTTGAAGAGGCTAGCTAGACCACTTCATAACCTTTGCTTCCAAGGCCTTCTTTCTTCAAGGGTGGACATGAGAACGTGGAGAACAACCAGAGACAGCTACTGGACGCCATGTATGAGCCCACCTTCTTCTTGGAGAGGTTTTACAGCAGGCTGAACATGAAGCTTCTTCTTGGTTTGGAAATGACATGGGAGAAGCCTTGAGCTTAGCAGAAGCTGGAACCAAGTTCTAATGAACCTGGCTCTGATACCATATGAGATTTAAGAGTCTAGGATGTGTGTGTGAAGAACAAGCCTCTTAGGGCAGAATAGAGTCTTGAAATGGTGAAGAAAGAATCTGATGAACTAGTATGAACTTAGATCAGAAACAAAGAGACTTTGAGAGATTAAAAGATTAGAGATTAAGAAAGGGAGAGATTAAGGGAATCTGATCAAGAACATACTTTATAATATGAAGGAGATGGGGAAATCCCCCATACTCTCTTAAGAGTTACAAATTCGTCCACAATAGCTTATTTATAAGCTTTACAATGTTTTCTCATCAGAAACCTAAATCTAATGGCTGATAAATGACTTAAGAGATGAATGGACAGGATGGAGTCTTTTGGGAAGGTGTGGGACGTGATGAATCTGATTGGTTGATTCAAATGTGGTCAAAGGGAAGGCTGCTCTCTCATTGGCTCCTCATAGGCTCCCATGTATCTTCCCACTTCTTTGGCTAGATACTTGGTCTCCTTTGCCTTCACTTTACAGCTAATGCCAGCTCATGACAGCCTGACCTTATCCACACACGTCCATAAGCTCAGCTGGATCAGGTTGCCTCCCTTCATGCTGAACCGGAACCCTATCTTTGCACTTCTTTATTTCAGGTTGATCCGGAGCAAGTACGGTTGATGGTACGGACCGCCTGTCCGTACCTCGCCCTAAGTTTGCACATCTCACTCAAACATCTCCAATGGTTGAGTGTGATCAGGTTCTGGGTCGCCCTAAGTTTGCACGGTTCGTCCGTACCGTCTGTACCGTCTGAACCTCGGGACGCCCTATCTTTGCACCATCACCCAACTATCTCCAAATGGTGTCTAAGTCCCTCCTGGACTTAAACCCTATCTTTGCACAGCCTTCATGACACTTCTAGACTTCTCTAAACCTTCATGAAGCCTTGATAGACAATCTCTTAAGATCTTGTCCCTATCTTTGCACCAGACCCAAACTCAACCCAACTCCTCCTTTGGCTCCATTTCTTTCTTCAAGTCAACAATAAAGTGTTGGAGAATCACCAGGAAGTTGAATAAATCTCATAGGAGTTGGGATGAAGAAGTTATCCCACTTTCTAATCAGGTGATTCCAGTTTCCAAGTTTGGGAATAGGACAGCTTCTTCGGCGTTCCAATCAAACCAGGATGAATCACTTTGTAAGAAGCTTGATTTGGATACATAAAGTGGTGGAGAATCACCAGGAAGTTGAATTAATCTCATAGGAGTTGGGATGAAGAAGTTATCCCACTTTCTAATCAGGTGATTCCAGTTTCCCAGTTTGGGAATAGGACAGCTTCTTCGTCGTTCCAATAACACCAGGATGAATCACTTTGTAAGAAGCTTGTTTGGATACATAAAGTGGTGGAGAATCACCAGGAAGTTGAATAAATCTCATAGGAGTTGGGATGAAGAAGTTATCCCACTTTCTAATCAGGTGATTCCAGTTTCCCAGTTTGGGAATAGGACAGCTTCTTCGTCGTTCCAATCAAACCAGGATGAATCACTTTGTAAGAAGCTTGATTTGGATACATAAAGTGTTGGAGAATTACCAGGAAGTTTAATTAATCTCATAGGAGTTGGGATGAAGAGTTATCCCACTTTCTAATCAGGTGATTCCAGTTTCCCAGTTTGGGAATAGGACAGCTTCTTCGTCGTTCCAATCAAACCAGGATGAATCACTTTGTAAGAAGCTTGATTTGGATACATAAAATGGTGGAGAAACACCAGGAAGTTGAATAAATCTCATAGGAGTTGGGATGAAGAAGTTATCCCACTTTCTAATCAGGTGATTCCAGTTTCCCAGTTTGGGAATAGGACAGCTTCTTCGTCGTTCCAATCAAACCAGGATGAATCACTTTGTAAGAAGCTTGATTTGGATACATAAAGTGTTGGAGAATCACCAGGAAGTTGAATTAATCTCATAGGAGTTGGGATGAAGAAGTTATCCCACTTTCAAATCAGGTGATTCCAGTTTCCCAGTTTGGGAATAGGACAGCTTCTTCGTCGTTCCAATCAAACCAGGATGAATCACTTTGTAAGAAGCTTGATTTGGATACATAAAGTGGTGGAGAATCACCAGGAAGTTGAATAAATCTCATAGGAGTTGGGATGAAGAAGTTATCCCACTTTCTAATCAGGTGATTCCAGTTTCCCAGTTTGGGAATAGGACAGCTTCTTCGTCGTTCCAATAACACCAGGATGAATCACTTTGTAAGAAGCTTGATTTGGATACATAAAGTGGTGGAGAATCACCAGGAAGTTGAATAAATCTCATAGGAGTTGGGATGAAGAAGTTATCCCACTTTCTAATCAGGTGATTCCAGTTTCCCAGTTTGGGAATAGGACAGCTTCTTCGTCGTTCCAATCAAACCAGGATGAATCACTTTGTAAGAAGCTTGATTTGGATACATAAAGTGTTGGAGAATCACCAGGAAGTTGAATTAATCTCATAGGAGTTGGGATGAATGAGTTATCCCACTTTCAAATCAGGTGATTCCAGTTTCCCAGTTTGGGAATAGGACAGCTTCTTCGTCGTTCCAATCAAACCAGGATGAATCACTTTGTAAGAAGCTTGATTTGGATACATAAATGGTGGAGAAACACCAGGAAGTTGAATAAATCTCATAGGAGTTGGGATGAAGAAGTTATCCCACTTTCTAATCAGGTGATTCCAGTTTCCCAGTTTGGGAATAGGACAGCTTCTTCGTCGTTCCAATCAAACCAGGATGAATCACTTTGTAAGAAGCTTGATTTGGATACATAAAGTGTTGGAGAATCACCAGGAAGTTGAATTAATCTCATAGGAGTTGGGATGAAGAAGTTATCCCACTTTCAAATCAGGTGATTCCAGTTTCCCAGTTTGGGAATAGGACAGCTTCTTCGTCGTTCCAATCAAACCAGGATGAATGACTTTGTAAGAAGCTTGATTTGGATATATAAAATAGTGGAGAAACACAAGGAAGTTAAATAAATCTCATAGGAGTTGGGATGAAGAAGTTATCCCACTTTCTAATCAGGTAATTCCAGTTTTCCAGTTTGGGAATGTGACAGCTTTTTCGTCGTTCCAATCAAACCAGGATGAATCACTTTGTAAGAAGCTTGATTTAGATACATAAAGTGGTGGAGAATCACCAGGAAGTTGAATAAATCTCATAGGAGTTGGGATGAAGAAGTTATCCCACTTTCTAATCAGGTGATTCCAGTTTCCCAGTTTGGGAATAGGACAGCTTCTTCGTCGTTCCAATAACACCAGGATGAATCACTTTGTAAGAAGCTTGATTTGGATACATAAAATGGTGGAGAAACACCAGGAAGTTGAATAAATCTCATAGGAGTTGGGATGAAGAAGTTATCCCACTTTCTAATCAGGTGATTCCAGTTTCCCAGTTTGGGAATAGGACAGCTTCTTCGTCGTTCCAATCAAACCAGGATGAATCACTTTGTAAGAAGCTTGATTTGGATACATAAAGTGTTGGAGAATCACCAGGAAGTTGAATAAATCTCATAGGAGTTGGGATGAAGAAGTTATCCCACTTTCAAATCAGGTGATTCCAGTTTCCCAGTTTGGGAATAGGACAGCTTCTTCGTCGTTCCAATCAAACCAGGATGAATCACTTTGTAAGAAGCTTGATTTGGATACATAAAGTGGTGGAGAATCACCAGGAAGTTGAATAAATCTCATAGGAGTTGGGATGAAGAAGTTATCCCACTTTCTAATCAGGTGATTCCAGTTTCCCAGTTTGGGAATAGGACAGCTTCTTCGTCGTTCCAATCAAACCAGGATGAATCACTTTGTAAGAAGCTTGATTTGGATACATAAAGTGTTGGAGAATCACCAGGAAGTTGAATAAATCTCATAGGAGTTGGGATGAATGAGTTATCCCACTTTCAAATCAGGTGATTCCAGTTTCCCAGTTTGGGAATAGGACAGCTTCTTCGTCGTTCCAATCAAACCAGGATGAATCACTTTGTAAGAAGCTTGATTTGGATACATAAAATGGTGGAGAAACACCAGGAAGTTGAATAAATCTCATAGGAGTTGGGATGAAGAAGTTATCCCACTTTCTAATCAGGTGATTCCAGTTTCCCAGTTTGGGAATAGGACAGCTTCTTCGTCGTTCCAATCAAACCAGGATGAATCACTTTGTAAGAAGCTTGATTTGGATACATAAAGTGGTGGAGAATCACCAGGAAGTTGAATTAATCTCATAGGAGTTAAGATGAAGAAGTTATCCCACTTTCTAATCAGGTGATTTCAGTTTCCCAGTTTGGGAATAGGACAGCTTCTTCGTCGTTCCAATAAACCAGGATGAATCACTTTGTAAGATGCTTGATTTGGATACATAAAATGGTGGAGAAACACCAGGAAGTTGAATAAATCTCATAGGAGTTAGGATGAAGAAGTTATCCCACTTTCTAATCAGGTGATTCCAGTTTCCCAGTTTGGGAATAGGACAGCTTCTTCGTCGTTCCAATCAAACCAGGATGAATCACTTTGTAAGAAGCTTGATTTGGATACATAAAGTGTTGGAGAATCACCAGGAAGTTGAATAAATCTCATAGGAGTTGGGATGAAGAAGTTATCCCACTTTCTAATCAGGTGATTCCAGTTTCCCAGTTTGGGAATAGGACAGCTTCTTCGTCGTTCCAATCAAACCAGGATGAATCACTTTGTAAGAAGCTTGATTTGGATACATAAAGTGTTGGAGAATCACCAGGAAGTTGAATAAATCTCATAGGAGTTGGGATGAAGAAGTTATCCCACTTTCTAATCAGGTGATTCCAGTTTCCCAGTTTGGGAATAGGACAGCTTCTTCGTCGTTCCAATCAAACCAGGATGAATCACTTTGTAAGAAGCTTGATTTGGATACATAAAGTGGTGGAGAATCACCAGGAAGTTGAATAAATCTCATAGGAGTTGGGATGAAGAAGTTATCCCACTTTCTAATCAGGTGATTCCAGTTTCCCAGTTTGGGAATAGGACAGCTTCTTCGTCGTTCCAATCAAACCAGGATGAATCACTTTGTAAGAAGCTTGATTTGGATACATAAAATGGTGGAGAATCACCAGGAAGTTGAATAAATCTCATTGGAGTTGGGATGAAAAAGTTATCCCACTTTCTAATCAGGTGATTCCAGTTTCCCAGTTTGGGAATAGGACAGCTTCTTCGTCGTTCCAATAAACCAGGATGAATCACTTTGTAAGAAACTTGATTTGGATACATAAAGGGTTGGAGAAACACCAGGAAGTTGAATAAATCTCATAGGAGTTGGGATGAAGAAGTTATCCCACTTTCTAATCAGGTGATTCCAGTTTCCCAGTTTGGGAATAGAACAGCTTCTTCGTCGTTCCAATCAAACCAGGATGAATCACTTTGTAAGAAGCTTGATTTGGATACATAAAGTGTTGGAGAATCACCAGGAAGTTGAATTAATCTCATAGGAGTTGGGATGAAGAGTTATCCCACTTTCAATCAGGTGATTCCAGTTTCCCAGTTTGGGAATAGGACAGCTTCTTCGTCGTTCCAATCAAACCAGGATGAATCACTTTGTAAGAAGCTTGATTTGGATACATAAAGTGGTGGAGAATCACCAGGAAGTTGAATAATCTCATAGGAGTTGGGATGAAGAAGTTATCCCACTTTCTAATCAGGTGATTCCAGTTTCCCAGTTTGGGAATAGGACAGCTTCTTCGTCGTTCCAATCAAACCAGGATGAATCACTTTGTAAGAAGCTTGATTTGGATACATAAAGTGTTGGAGAATCACCAGGAAGTTGAATAAATCTCATAGGAGTTGGGATGAAGAAGTTATCCCACTTTCTAATCAGGTGATTCCAGTTTCCCAGTTTGGGAATAGGACAGCTTCTTCGTCGTTCCAATCAAACCAGGATGAATCACTTTGTAAGAAGCTTGATTTGGATACATAAAGTGTTGGAGAATCACCAGGAAGTTGAATAAATCTCATAGGAGTTGGGATGAAGAAGTTATCCCACTTTCTAATCAGGTGATTCCAGTTTCCCAGTTTGGGAATAGGACAGCTTCTTCGTCGTTCCAATCAAACCAGGATGAATCACTTTGTAAGAAGCTTGATTTGGATACATAAAGTGGTGGAGAATCACCAGGAAGTTGAATTAATCTCATAGGAGTTGGGATGAAGAAGTTATCCCACTTTCTAGTCAGGTGATTCCAGTTTCCCAGTTTGGGAATAGGACAGCTTCTTCGGCGTTCCAATCAAACCAGGATGAATCACTCTGTAAGAAGCTTGATTTGGATACATAAAGTGTTGGAGAATCACCAGGAAGTTGAATAAATCTCATAGGAGTTGGGATGAAGAATTTATGACATTTAGGAATGTAAAAGATTATCTGAGTTTAGAAAGGATTAAAGAAGGAGAATAAGAGATTAAGAGACAACTTAGAGACTAATGGAGAATCATAGTGAAATGAGTAAAGAGAAGGATTGTTTAGAACTGTCTATCTTTCATTAATGATCTTGGGTTACAATATATAGTAAAGGGGAGCTTAGGGTTTTCGATTACAAAGGATAAGGAAAGCATGTGAAGTCAAAAGGAGAAGGAGCCTATATTTGAATCCGGCCAATGAGCTTCTCAAGTGTGTGAGGCATCTAGCATCTTCCCATAGATGCTGTTCCTTTCCAGTCCATGCCAGACTGTCAGTCCGCGCCTTAGCCCTTCTTCCTCCGCGGTCTTATCCACTCCAAAGCTTATCCTCCTCTCCACTAAGTTACCTTGGTAACTTAGTTTTACCTTGGTGAGTTTGGTTGATGTCCTATGTACGGATGGTACGGCCTGTACGGCCTTGTACGGATCACTCAACCCAAACTCACTTCTTCTTCCATACTTCATCTCTTCCTCTAATGCCTCAACTCCCTTAGCTCCTCTTCTCATATACTTAACTCTGATCAACACTCCCCCTCAAGCTTAGCTTTGTGAAAGCCTAAGCTTGGATAGCTATGAGATCTTCCTCATTAAAAACCTTACCAAGGAAAACCCATTGGGATAAAACCTTGATAAGGGAAAAAGAGTAAAGACCTCACAGCCAAGGGGATCAGCTCCTTCTCTTCCCAAGATCAATGAGGCCCAACCTGATGTGAATGGACTCCATTGTCTTTTGTCTTGCAGCTTTGGTGAACACATCCGCTAACTGATCTTCACTTCTTGTGTAGCATGGCAAGGATGACTCCTAAGATGATCATCTGCCTCACCTTGTGACAATCAACTTCAATGTGCTTGGTTCTCTCATGAAACACCGAGTTGGAGGCAATGTGGATGGCAGCTTGGTTATCACAATGCATGGTCATTGGCGTGGCTTGATCAATCTCCAAATGCTTCAAGATGCCTTTGATCCATACCAGCTCGTTGGTCAGCTTCAGCATAGCTCTATACTCAGCTTCTGCACTTGAACAAGACACCACCTTCTGTTCTTACTCTTCCAAGTAACCAAGTTGCCTCCAATGAATGTGCAATAGCCTGTGGTTGATCTCCTGTCTGCTCTATCACCAGCCCAATCCGCATCACAGTATCCAACCACTTCAGTGCTCCCATTGCAGCCCATCCATACTCCTTGATCAGGTGAGCCGTTGAGATACATCAAGATCCTCTCCACCATGCGCCAATGATGCTCCTTAGGCACTTGCATGTGTTGACTCACCTGATTCACAGCAAAACAAATGTCAGGTCTAGTTATGGTAAGGTAAATCAATTTGCCAACTAGTTTTCTATAGAGTTTAGGATCCTGATAAGGTTTGCTGTCTTCAATCTCCCCCTCTCGTGGGACTTTGTAGCCATCCTCCATAGGCATCCTTGCTGTCTTGCCTCCATAAGCACCTGCACCTTTCAAAAGATCAAGTGTATATTTCCTTTGGGACATGAACAAACCTTCCTTGGATCTACATATCTCAATTCCAAGAAAGTATTTCATTTCTCCCAAGTCTTTAATCTCAAACATGGATTTAAGAAACTCCTTGGTTGCTATGATACCTTCCTTATCACTTCCTGTGATAATGATATCATCAACATACACAAGGAGTGCAATCATACCTGAGGGAGTAGTGAGAGTGAAGAGGGTGTGATCTAGTTCAGACTTCTTGAAGCCTCGGCCATTGAGAGTAGTGCTCAGCTTGTTGTACCAAGCTCTTGGTGATTGCTTCAGCCCATAGATAGCTTTCTTCAATCTTAACACGTTCCCTCTCTTCACTAAGTGTTCCAGGCCTGGAGGTGGATGCATATACACTTCATCCTCAAGTTCTCCTTGTAGGAATGCATTCTTCACATCCATTTGCCATAAGCCCCATCCAAGGTTCACAGCCAAGCTCAATACAATCCGGATTGTATGTAGTTTAGCTACTGGTGCAAAGGTTTCTATGTAATCTTCTCCATAAGTTTGAGTGAAACCTCTTGCAACCAGCCTTGACTTCTTCCTCTCAATCTTTCCATCTGCCTTATACTTGATTGTGAATATCCACCTACTAGTCACAGCCTTCTTCCCTTTTGGTAACTCACTCTCATACCATGTATCATTCTTGATCATAGCTCCTGCCTCAGCTCCAACTGACTCCTTCCATTCTTTATCCATGATTGCTTCTTCATAGCTTCTTGGGATGTAATTCTCATCCAAGTTAACCATGAAGGCGCAATGTTCTTCAGGGTATTGAGCAAATGAACACACGACTTGAGAAGGATGCTCCACAGCTTGGGCATTGTAGTACACTCGCGTGTTTACCCAAGAGGAAGGATCCTTTCTCAGCCTTGTGCTTCTCCTCAATACTGGTTGTTCTTGCTCTTGAACCGGCTCATCTTGTGTAGTCGGTTCTTGTGCTTCACTCTGATGTTCTTCCTCTCCTTGGTCTTGCTCACCTTGATGATGAGAACCTGAGTTGAACTCTCCTCCTTCCTCACTCAAGCCGACTCCTTCTTGGCCATTTTCTTGAGTTTCAGGTTCACTTCCCCCCTCATGATCAAGGTGAGGTGTTTGAGCAGCTCCACTTGGTGCAGTTGAGCTCTCTTCTTGTCTTCCACTTCTTGTGGATTGGTCCTGGTTCATCTTGATACCGAGACCTTCCAAAATGATTCTTAAGACTCCAGCCTTATCTGATGTGAGATCCTTCAAATCTTCTTGATTCTTCTCCTCATAGTATCCTCTTTCTTCAATGAACTTCACATCTCTAGATACAAGCACCCTTCTAGCTTCTGGATCATAACACTTATATCCTTTTTGAGTTGTTGAGTAGCCAATGAACATTGCCTTTCTGCTTCTTGCTTCTAGCTTGTTCCTCAACTCTCCTGGTACTAGAACATAGCATAAGCATCCAAACACTCTCATGTATTCCAAGGATGGCTTGCGCTTGTTCAGAACTTCAAATGGTGCTTGATCCTTCAACACCTTTGTAGGCATCCTGTTGATTAGATAGCACGCAGTAGATACAGCATCACTCCAGAATCTCTTAGGTACATTAGCTTGGAACATCAGTGACCGAGCCACTTCCATCAAGTGCCTGTTCTTCCTCTCAGCTACACCATTCTGTTGTGGTGTGTAGGGACAGCTTGTTTGATGAAGGATTCCATGGTGATCTAGATGACTCTTGAACGCATAGCTTGTGTACTCTCCTCCATTATCTGATCTCAAAATTTTAATCCTAGCATGGTAATGGTTAGTCACATAAGCTTGAAAGTTCTTGAATGCATCTATCACCCTATCTTTTAATGGAATGAGTGTTAACCAGGTGTATTTAGATTTTTCATCAATGAATGTGACAAAATACTTATGATTATCTCTAGAAAAACTAGGTGCAGTCCACACATATGAATCAAATCAAAGCAGTTTTCATAGACAGTAGAAGTTCTTGGAAACACATTCTTACAATGCTTGCCTAAAATGCAAGCCTCACACTTATTATTTTCAAAAACCACACCTGGTAACATCAAGTTTAAAGCCCTCTCATGGGGATGACCTAATCTAGCATGCCACAATGCATTTTTATTTAAACTAGAAGCAGAAGTAAATGAGCAGTTATAATTGGAAACAGGATCAAGCTTCTCAAGCATGTATAAGTCTCCCTTTGTAACTCCTTTTCCAATCAATTGGCTGCTCTCAATATCCTGAAACTTCACATCATTAGGACTGAATATAACATTGCAATTCAAATCAGTAGTGCATTTCTTAACTGAAAGAAGGTTTGATGTGAATTCCGGAATATAAAAAGCTCTAGTGTTCTTATCAAAAAGCTTTAAGTTTCCTATTCCCTTAATAGGTATCTTATCTCCATTTGCAATCATCACACATCCATTAGTAGGTTCTATATCTTTAATCAGGTTGGTGTCACTAATCATATGATGAGATGCACCTGAATCTATAATCAATGGTTTGGATGTATTGCTAGCACTATGGCAGATAATTTGTGATCTATATGCATTCATCCTAGCATTTCTATCAATGCAATGCTCAATTCCAGTCTTACTATCAATCCTAGCAATCTCAGCCACATTAGGAGTCATTTCTATAGTTCTAGCAATCATAGAAGCACCAAATGAATACCCATGAATGTTACCATTATCCTTGAGCATTTTGATGAGTGCATCCATCTCGGATCTCCTGATGAAGTCTTGATCATTGCCTCGGGGGTTGATAGCTCCAGTGTAGGTCACCAAAGCTTTTCCATCTCCTTCACGGTTCTCCCCTTCAGCTCCACGGTTGGATGGCCCTGCTCCGCTTGATCCTTCAGTCATGTGAGCTTTTGCCTCTCTCTCCTTCATGAACTTAGCCGGCTTCAAGTGGGGATGGAGTATCCAGCACTGACTCTTCTTGTGTCCATGCTTCTTGCAGTGATCACAGTTCCCATTGAACTTCCTATCCTCATACTTGTTGTAACCAGCTTTGTTGGCTTGTGGAGGCTCTTCCCGGTCAGGTTGCACAGCATTTGCAAGAGATAAGTCTCCCTTGCCTCCAAACAAACCCATTGAGCCCTGCTCCTTCTGTATCTTAGCGCACACCTCTTCAAGGTCAGGCAGCTTCTCAGACCATAGCATGTGCTGGATAAGACCACTGTAGCTTGCATTCAACGTGAGCAGCAACCCAAAGACCTTGTCCTGCTCGCGTCTCTCATTTAGAAGCTCTGGATCAACCGTGCTTGGCCTCAGCATCTCCAACTCAGACCAAAGAGACCTGAACCTCCCCAAGTGCTTAGTGAACTCCGTGTCATCTTGAGTTAACCCATTGATTGCCTTCTTGACTTCAAACACTCGGTTCAGGTTAGAAGTGTTTCCATACACTTTCTGTAGAGTATCCCACAGCTCCTTGGCTGTCTCACAGTAGCTATAAGCATCTAGTATAGCCGGCTCCAAAGAGGCATGAAGAACTGACATCACCATCATGTCTTCTTGTTGCCACTTCTCTACAACACTCTCCTCGGGACTCTCCGTTTCATCCCCTTGAGTAATCACCTTTGGAGCCTCACCAGATGTGATATGCTTCCACAAACCCTTGCTTCCCACAGCAGTCTTCACCATCCTAGACCAGACTAGGTAGTTGGTTCCCTTGAATGTCACCGCGACCTTCATCTTCATGCCACTCTCCATCTTGAACAGCTTGACGTCTCTAGCTTGAACAACCGGTTAGATCTTGTACTGAGAACCCACGCTGCTCTCTAGAACACAGATTCACTCTTGAGTCTTCAAATGAACCTCACGGACCACCAAGACACACACAAACACCTTGAGCTTTTGGAACTCTCAAGAAACTCTCAAACACACTCACAGAAACACTCACGAACTCAGATTGTAATCAACCTGGCTCTGATACCATATGACATTTAGGAATGTAAAGATTATCTGAGTTTAGAAAGGATTAAAGAAGGAGAATAAGAGATTAAGAGACAACTTAGAGACTAATGGAGAATCATAGTGAAATGAGTAAAGAGAAGGATTGTTTAGAACTGTCTAATCTTTCATTAATGATCTTGGTTACAATATATAGTAAGGGAGCTTAGGGTTTTCGAAAACAAAGGATAAGGAAGCATGTGAAGTCAAAAGGAGAAGGAGCCTATATTTGAATCCGGCCAATGAGCTTCTCAAGTGGTGAGGCATCTAGCATCTTCCCATAGATGCTGTTTACTTTTCAGTCCATGCCAGCCTGTCAGTCGCGCCTTACCCTTCTTAACTCCGCGGTCTTATCCACTCCAAGCTTATCCTCCTCTCCACTAAGTTACCTTGGTAACTTAGTTTTACCTTGTGAGTTTGTTGATGTCTATGTACGGATGGTACGGCCTGTACGGCCTTGTACGGATCACTCAACCCAAACTCACTTCTTCTTCATACTTCATCTCTTCCTCTAATGCCTCAACTCCCTTAGCTCCTCTTCTCATATACTTAACTCTGATCACTTCATCTCTTCTCTAATGCCTCAACTCCCTTAGCTCCTCTTCTCATATACTTAACTCTGATCACAGCATAAGACACTGTACCCATTGGTGTTTTCCAGAAACAGCAACTTGTCCTACTACAATCTTGTTGATATATATATATATATATATATATATATAATATATATATATTATATATATATATATATATATATATATATATATATATAAGTTAAAAAAAATTACCAAAGAGACGAAAAAAAGATCACTAAGTAAATTCAAGTTTTGTGTATATAAAAGGAATGTTTAGACAACTCACATTCGAGAACGATGATTAAGTTTCCAGAAAAATTACAATAAAAAAAAACAAGTTTTTGTGTATAATTTCTCTGTCTCCACTCGCACTCACTTCAAAAAAAAAGAAACCCTTTTTCCCTACGATGAGTTACAAAGAAAGAACGAGTTCTGGTCAACATTGCAAAGCTTGAAGAGAAAAGATGATTCCTTGATTTAAAGCAAACTGGAAGAGGCACAACTGAAATAAATGAGTTTAGGTCACCAGTTGGAGGAAATGAAAATTGGCCATCATCATCTCCGGTTTGCTCTAAGGCTCTTGTCGATGTTACCAAAGAGACGAAATGAGAAAATTCAAACTGGCCACCCAATTGTCCCGCATCCCGCTTTGGCCCAACCCGCTTTGGCCCAATACCATTGCGGGCATAACCGCCAGGCCCCGCCAACAAACGGGTAGTAAAATTTGTGCCCAATCCCGCTCCGCATCGGGGTCTTTACGGGTCAGGCCGCGGGCAAACCTCCATTTTTGCCATCTCTACCTTGAGCCAAGACTGTGTTTCCATTATCAATAACGGATTGCTTTTCAGCTATTATTATTTAGACGGATTACTCTCATGTGTTTAAACATTTGTCTAACTTAGTATTATACTATTATTCTACAACCTATTGACCCAGCAAATATCTTCCAAAACTAATCGTTCTGCCCTGTTCGTAGATTTTTTTTTTTGGTCAAATATAATAGTATTTATTATTCTTATTATTTTGTTCCTTTCCGAAATGTCACAAAGAGGAGAAGTTCCTTTCCGAAATGTCACAAAGAGGAGAAGAATCTGGACTCTCATAAAGGTTCGAAGTTTAGCTTCTTCTACGAAACATTCCTCTACCCGTCTTGCGTCAAACTTGACGTGTTTTTTTTTTTTTTTTTTTTTTGGTAAAATGTTAAGCAAACTTGACTTGTGTGTGTTAGAACAAACTCATATTTATATGGCATATATTCCCGTTTTTCCTTAAACATGATTTTAAAAGTAGTTTGTTACCATAAATAAACCCAAGAACACATTCGTTTTTATCTGATATATTTGCTTTGCTTTGATGCCACCACATCCTAACAAGCCTTTATTCGCTTTGAAGATAGATATCTACAAACATCACATAGTTCTTATTAGTGCTCTATCTATAATCTACCTACATTCTCTTATTGGTGAATTTGTATGGGTTACAAGCAAACAAATTATTTTATTCACTTTCTATTTACGAAAGAAACATGTCTCAAACTCATTGTACAATGTTTTAATTTAGATAAATAACAAGTAGCAACATTGATTTACAACGAGATACCATATCTTTTATTTTTTTTTTTGTCAACACCATATCTTTATTTCTTTTGTGTGAACACCATATCTTATTTTAACAGTGATGTTAAATGATTTTTTTTATCATTAATAAAAAATCTTCAATTTTCATATAAAAAGCTGTATTTATTACAAAAAAAAATAACCAAGTGAAAAAAAATCAAAGGTGTGTTGCAATAATTTAAAGTGTAGCTGCTGCGTAATTAAATCGTTAATAAAGATGTTTTATAGTTAATAATGTGTATTTATCATCAAATCTAGAGAAAAATCAGATAATCCGAAATCGTCGACAGATCAAAGAGCGAGCGGAATGACAAGAGCTCTACAAAAACGACACGTGTCCAACACCCTAAAGTGTTGAAGATCTCGCACCGTTACCCTAATCTTATCTCTTTCCTTTTTTAATTTTATTTGTCCTCCTCCTCTCCTCGATTAGTATATATTACTTTTTCTCCCTCGTGAATCTCCTCGCGCAAAATATCTCTCGTCCCTCTCCATCGTTCTCTCTCTCTTTGACTTGGTCGACGACGACCAACCCGTTCCTTCCTTCTCTCTCTATCTATCTATCTCTGTCTCTCCTGAATCGAAGTTGCTTCACCTCAAAGGAAGAAACTTGCTGTCGTTGTTTACATTCCGATTAAAAAGGAGATCTCGCGGCGAGGGTTCGTTCGGTTTCTATATTCGATCAGCAATCTTTAGTTTAGGAGGTCTCTCTAAAAACCCTAGTTTAGATCAGATAGCTGTTAAATCAGAAATTTTGAAAACCCCAATTCATTCTTTTTGTCAACCAATTCGTTGTTGATACGTCTCGTCTAGTTATAGGTTTCGGAAGCTCTGAAAGTTAGGCGACTTGTTTTTTTTTTTGTTGCCATCAAAGAGTTTCCAACGCACACACAAAAAGGACTTAGCTTTTTAGGGATTCTGTAAAAAAAAAGGATTTTTAGCTTTTAGATAAAGACTTATATAGGAATGGCGTTGAATTTTTCTCATAGTCATGTCTCTGAGAAACCAATGAAGATAACTGAGGGACTATCTGAGAGTCATGATGGTGTTTTCTCTGCTGACATTGTTGATGTTCTGCCATCTGATCCGTTTGGCATGGATATGAACAATACTTTCACTGCCATTACTGGGTGGCTTGAGGATTTACAGGCTGATTATAGACAGTGTGAAAGAGATGAGATTGGTGATGGAGACCACCAGCTCTTTGCTAGGTTGAGTATTATTTGGAACAATGCAATGCGGTTTCAGGAGTTTCCTGAGAGTCACTGGTCTGGGTCATTGTTCGGGTTTGAAGGTGATGGATCTTGTGCTGGTTCATTCGTATCCCCTACTAGTGTGGATAAGGTAATGAGTCGTGTTGGAGAAAGCAGTGATGGAGGCGAGAATGCAAACGTTCATCCAGCGCTTGGTTTTTGTCTTTACCATTTGGGAGTGAAGGATCTTCTTTCAGTCAGTATGGTTTGCAAGTCTCTGCATTCCACTGTCTGTGATGACTCGCTGCTGTGGAAACACATCCACATCTCTCAACCGTTGAATGAGAAGATCAATGATGAGGCTCTTCTGCGGTTAACCGAGAGGGCTCATGGCACTATGCAGTGTCTGAGGATCGTAGATTGCTCGAAAATTACAGAGGATTGTCTTAGGAAGGTGTTGGAACGCAACCCACAAGTAGTCAAGGTGAGGTTTCTCTTCATTTTCTTTGTTAAGTTTATATTGATTACTTAAAACTAATATTTTTTTTTTTTGTTGACAGCTTGGCGTGCCTGGATGCACAAGGATCAGTATCGATGGCCTTGTCAGCATCTTGAGGGACTTGAAGTCTGCGGGGAAGCTTAAAGTGAAACATTTAGAGACTGGTGGTCTCTATGGAGTTACTAAAGACCACTATGATGAGTTGTTGGACTTGTTAGACATAGACAATAATGTCAACAAGACTATCATCCAAAAGCCGCGTTATTACCATAGAGGATACACATTCGCCTCATGCGATGATGTTGTCCGGGCGCTGGATATTGAGATGTGTCGGAAATGTGAGAACTGGAGGATTGTGTATGACTGTCCAGCGGAAGATTGTAAAGGGAAGGAGGAGTGTCGTGCTTGCTCTCTTTGCGTACAGAGATGTGTTCAGTGCGGTCGGTGCATCAATGGCGTATACGAGGAGACGTTTTGTCTGGAGTTTTGTGCTCTGGTTGCTCGAAGCTCCTTAAGTTACCTCTCGTTTGATTAATAAGTTTCCCCTTCATCTTTTGTTGAAGGAATAATAATTATCATAATGATTTGTTTTGGCTTTGGACGTTTTTTAAATAAAATAAATAAAAGATGAGCTTTGGTTTATTCTCTGTATGCATTCCAGTAAACATAAGATTGAGCTTGTTATTTGAGTTAAGAGCTGCAATTAGGCATGTGGGTTTGGTTTTAATGGTTGTTCGGTTTGTTCAGTTTTAGTTTGGTTCGGTTCGCACAAAATTTTGTGGAATTATTCAAATAAAAATTCGGCTTGGTTTTGAACTTTTGATATCTGGTTATTTCGGTTTGGTATGAAAATTTTGTTGAGTTTAATTGAAAATTTTGGTTTTGATTAGATTTTGATTTAGCTTTGTTAAATCCAGTTAGTTCGATTTAGTGGGGGTTATTGGTTCTATCATTTTAGTGGATTTAGAAAGAAAAATTGGATTTAGAAATCATTGACAAATCCATTGATTATAAAATCACAAACAGATTTCAAAATGAATGATATAAGATTTCAAAATCAAAATAAGTGGATTATTATAAATGAATGAAATACATTTGCAATTGAAGTTCTCATTGGTAATCGGGCATCTAATTCATCATCTTCATGCGACATATATATTTTATTCTTCTGATGTTTCTTGATGTTAAATTCAGGATTCATGTTTGATAATGTAACATATGACAAAGAAAAAAAGCTTAATAAGCTATCAAAACAAAAATATGATATGCAAGACACAAGTACCATTTTACACAAGAATATGATAACTAGTAACACTTGTTTCGTTTGTATGTATTATATACAAGACATGTGCCTAATGAACGTTTTGAACATGAACGGAAGACGAGATAATAACAAGGTTTATATCAACCACGTTTATTTGGAAACACAAATAAGGAGTTGGAAATAAATCAATAATGCAAATCCAATCAAAATAACAAGGTTTAACTCAATATTTGCTTCCTTGTATTTTACTCTTCAAAATACTCATAAATCCATTCAAATCTAAATCAAAATCAAATCCTCAAACAAATTATTAATATTGAATAACACTTGACTTTAAAATCTATTTTAAAATAATAAAACCAATAACACTATATTTGAAACTAGATTTTGAAATGATAGAACCAATAACAGTTGATTTGGTTTGGATTTTTAAATCCATTAAAATACTAAAACCAATAACACTCTCTTAAAATTTTAGTTTTAGTTCGTTTCAAAATTTTGGTTATGATTGATATGACCGGTAAGACTTTTTTTTTCTAAAATGAAAATTGACTACCGAACCTAATTGTTGATAGATTGCCAATTAAACCGTCTCATAATTGAATCTGAATCAAAACCAAGAACTTCGGTTAGACAGATTCGGGTCGGGTCAAATACCAAGCCTAGTTGCTATGGTTTACGCGCCCTCATATCAGCACGTTGGACCCACGCGCTAATGCTGTAAAAAATAAAATAAAAATAACCTTTTTTTAATCTTCCATGAGTCTTATCCTCTTCTTCTTCCTCCTTGTCACGAGGGTCAAAAAAAACTAAAACCATGTTCGTCTCCTCCGATAAACCTCGTTCTCCGATCGATTTCTACAAAGACGACGACGACAACAACAACCCATCATCTCCAACCTCACGACACATAAACATGATGATCGACGGAGATCTCCAACCACCCCCACATCACCAACATCAAATCCTCCTCGGAGACAACAGCAGCAGCGAGGACCACGAGATCAACACCAAGGCCCCCAAGAAGCGAGCGGAGACGTGGGTACAAGACGAAACCCGAATCCTGATCGCGCTGCGGAGAGAAATGGACGGCCTTTTCAACACGTCAAAGTCCAACAAGCACCTCTGGGAAGAGATTTCGAGCAAGATGAGGGAGAAAGGGTTCGATCGGTCTCCGGCTATGTGTACGGACAAGTGGAGGAACTTGTTGAAAGAGTTTAAGAAGGCGGCTAAGGATCAGCAAGTGAGTGGGAAGATGTCGCATTACAAGGAGATTGAAGATTTGCTTAGGGAGAGGAGTAAGAAAGTGACGACGTCGTATAAGAGTGTTACTGCTCCGTCTAAAGTTGATTCCTTTATGCAGTTTACTGATAAAGGTTGAAACTTTTTTGCTTGTTTTTGTGTTTTGGAAGAAGAGATTGGTCGTTAGGTTTCAGCTTTGTTTACCCTTTTGGTGATATAAAGGATCTTGACCATTAATGGCTAAGTATTAATTAGTACTATTGACTCTATGGTACTAGATTTGGATTGTCTTTCTTGATATATCTTTCATCTTACTGTAGGTTTTGAAGATACAGGCCTTTCCTTTGCATCTGTTGAAGGTACTGATCTCACTTGTATCCACCCTCAACTGTTAAAGCTAATCTTCTTAGCATGGTATTGAAACCCTTCAGTTTAGTTTTGCTAGCTAGTTAGTTTAGTTCTCTAACCTCTTACATTAGTAGTGTAGCTTGATTTGTGGAAGTAGTTTGATATGAGTTATTTATACATGTGTCCAGCTAATGGTAGGCCAACGCTAAATCTTGAACGGCAGCTTGATCATGAGGGGCATCCTCTCGCCATTGCTTCTGCTGATGCCGTCACTGCAAATGGAGTTCCTCCTTGGAATTGGAGGGAACCCGCTGGAAATGGCAAGAGTTTATAACTTTGTGTTCCAACTTGTGTTTTGTCTGGTTTCATAACTCATGTTATGTAAGCAGGCAGTGATGGTCAGCCGTTTGTGGGGAAGATCATAACGGTGAAATATGGAGACTATACGAGAAGAGTTGGGATCGATGGTACAGCTGAAGCCATTAAGGAAGCTATTAGATCTGCGTTTAGGTTAAGAACAAGGCGAGCTTTTTGGCTAGAGGATGAAGAAGAGGTGGTACGGTCTCTTGACAGAGACATGCCTCTAGGGAACTATACACTCCATGTCGATGAAGGTAAGTAATCTAGAAATGACTTTGTCTTTCTCTTCTGGTTTGAGGTTTCTCAGCATCTATGTCTAAATGCAGGAATAGCTGTTAGAGTGTGTCACTATGATGAATCTGATCCGTTACCAGTGCATCAAGAGGAGAAGGTGTTTTACACGGAAGAGGATTACAGAGACTTCTTGGGACGGCGAGGATGGACGTGTTTGAGAGAGTTTGATGGAGGGTTTAGGAACATAGAGAGTATGGTTAGGAATGTAGATAGTATGGATGATCTTCAGCCTGGTGTCTTGTACCGCGGAATGAGATAGAGATAATATAACGCGTACTGCAGGCAGCTAGAAGCTTAGAAGATAACTTTTTTCTTTGTAAATATGTTCCGTCTATGCATTTCATCTTTTAGATTGATATACTTTTAAAGAACTGAATCAAAGATATTCAAGGGACAGAGACAATGAGAAAGCTGATAACTATTGAACAAACATAAAGAACAAAGTGAGAAGACATACAAAGTTACAATGAGGAAGCCAAGGAAGTGTTGATATGGTCACTTTGGTTTTTCTATATGCTTCATCAAGAGGAGGCAAGTAAGTAACGCTGGAAGCGACCTAGCTTAGATCTCCCTCATGATCTCTTATTCTCTCTCTATACACTGAAATGAAAAGCAAGACAGCATGTTGGAAACAAAACATACACAAATAAGAGAGATAGTATCATCATCATCATCATCATCATCAATTCATAACAATTTCTCAAAAACCTCACCCAACAACTCAGAATTTAAAACTTCTTGTTCTCTGGAAATTTTTTTCCATCAATTTGCATAATTTGTTTTTTTTTTAAGATTTAAAAACCATATTTAATGTAAAATCTCAAACCAGTGGTTTTATGAGCTTCCACAATGTTAAAAATGTTAATACATCAGATTAACCACTTCATAATTCATAACAAGAAGGTATATTAATACTACTAATCAACAAGAAAGTAATCATAAAAATGAAATATATTTATTTTAGAAAACCCCCTTTGAGGTTCAGAAAAGACCACTTCATAGTTCATAACCCTCTTTGTTATGTACTTGTGTGGCAACTTGAGCTATACATCACAAGAACCTTACCAATAAAGTCAGTGTCTCTGGTGACTCAAATGAAACACTAATCACTCTCACCAAACAGATGAATGAAACCTTTCTTAGCCTCTCTACTAGAGAGCTCTCTCCACTCCTTCCACAAGCTCTCCTCCACTCACTGCCACGCCATCAAGCATGGTTACATCTCAGACGTTTACATATCCAACAGAGTCCTAGACTCCTACATAAAACCAGGCTTCTTGGGTCACGCCCACAAGTTGTTCGACGAAATGCCTCACAGAGACACCGTCTCTTGGAACACAATGATATCCGGATACACAAGCTCCGGGAAGCTAGACAACGCATGGTGCTTGTTCAGGGGTATGGTAAGATCTGGTTCTGATGCTGATGGGTATAGTTTTAGTAGACTATTGAAAGGAGTTGCTTCTGCAAAAAGGTTTGATCTTGGGGAGCAAGTTCATTCTTTGGTTATAAAAGGAGGTTATGAGTGTAATGTCTACGTTGGGAGTGCGCTTGTTGATATGTACGCGAAATGTGAGAGAGTTGAAGATGCTTTCGAGGCGTTTTGGGAGATCTCAGAGGCTAACTCTGTTTCTTGGAACGCTTTGATTGGTGGGTTTGTGCAAGTGAGAGATGTGGAGATGGTGTTTTGGTTGTTTGGTTGTATGGAGATGAAGATGGTGGACGATGGGACTTTTGCTCCGCTTCTTACTCTGCTTGATGATCCGTTGTTGTGTAACTTGTTAAAGGAGGTACATGGTAAGGTTTTGAAGCTTGGACTGGAGAAAGAGATTACTATCTGCAATGCTATGGTTAGCTCTTATGCAGATTGTGGTTTAGTGTTAGATGCCAAGAGAGTTTTTGATGGCTTGGGAGGCTCAAAGGACTTGATTACATGGAACTCGATGCTTGCTGGTTTCTCTAAGCTAGAGCAAAAGGACTCAGCTTTTGAGCTGTTTATTGAAATGCTAAGGACAAGAATCGAAACCGATGTTTATACTTACACCAGCATCTTAAGCACTTGCTGTGGAGAAGAACATCGAGTCTTCGGACAGTCCTTGCATTGTTTGGTTATAAAGAAGGGACTTGAACAAGTAACTTCGGTTTCAAACGCGTTGATCTCTATGTATACTCAGTTTCCTACATGCGCCTTGAATGATGCTCTCTCTCTATTTGAATCCCTGGAAGATAAGGATCTTGTCTCTTGGAACTCAGTGTTGACAGGGCTATCTCAAAAAGGTCAAAGCGAGGATGCGGTCAAGTTCTTTAGCTACTCGAGATCTTTAAACATGGAAGTAGATGATTACGCCTTCTCTGCAGTCCTCAGATCATGCTCTGACCTTGCAACGCTCCAGTTAGGTCAGCAGATTCACGCTTTAGCCATTAAATCAAGCTTTGAATCAAACGAGTTTGTAGCCAGCTCTCTGATCTTGATGTACTCAAAGTGTGGAGTAATCAAGAACGCGCAAAGATGCTTCGAGGAGATTTGCTCAACACAGAGTACAGTAGCTTGGAACGCAATGATCCTTGGATACGCTCAACATGGTTCAGGCCAAGTCTCGTTATCACTCTTTTCTCAGATGTGTAACCAAAACGTAAAACTAGACCATGTAACCTTCACTGCGGTTCTAACAGCTTGTAGCCACTCCGGTTTGGTACAAGGACTGAAATTGCTTCGGTTAATGGAACCGGTTTACAAAATCCAACCACGAATGGAACACTACGCAGCTGCTGTTGATCTCCTAGGCAGAGCAGGGCTTGTGAAGGAAGCCAAAGAGTTGATCGAATCAATGCCACTGAGTCCTGATCCAATGGTGTTGAAGACTTTCCTTGGAGTTTGCAGGGCTTGTGGGGAGATTGAGATGGCTACTCAGGTGGCTAACCATTTGCTGGAGATGGAGCCTGAAGATCATTTCACGTATGTTGCGTTGTCACATATGTATAGTGATGCCAAGAAGTGGGAAGAGAAAGCGAATGTGAAGAAGGTGATGAAGGAGAGAGGTGTGAAGAAAGTTCCAGGTTGGAGCTGGATTGAGATTGGAAATGAAGTTTGTGCTTTTAATGCTGAAGATCGGTCTCATCCTCTCTGTGAAGAGATTTATTTGATGGTTGAAGATTTGACTCAGGAAATGAAGTGGTTTGAGACTGATAATGAGTTTGATGATCAAACTTCACTTCTTGATGTCAATCACTCTTAGTTTCAGCTTTTTATATCAAGCTGTTGTTCAAAGAAATGTCTTAACTCTTAACATTGCTAATCACGTGATGATATAAGAAAATGAGATAATTATGATTAATTAAACAATGTCTGGAGTTGCTTTCATTTGGTCCATATATGTGGTGGGCCTTCAATTTACAAAGTCGCAATGTTGAAGCGCGCGAACAGCTAGCGTGTTAAACACCTTTTCTTCGAATTATGTAACTTGGTTTTGTCAAATTTATTTTTCAAGTAAGTATTAATTTGCGTTGACAACAACCAATTAAAAACCAATTTTGATATTTGAATTATTAATCATATCTACTGGTATTGTTTTGTTATCTTAATCTCGAACTAAGATTATAATGTTACAACGAGCCAGGTGTCCATTCGGATAAAATTAAAATGATACATAGAAGATTAGCGTGAACTATGCATAAGGATGACATGCATGAGAAATAGTCCAATTGTTTTAAAAAAAAATTATGCATGTGCTTTCTTTTCTATATCATCTTCTAAACTGAATTCACTTCAAGAGAATCTTACTTCTGTTAATACTCTCCTTGCCTCTCATGAGGAAATGAGCAATGCCAAAAAGAAATGGAGAAACTTCTATAAGTAGTGACTCTACAAAAGAAAACCCATCCACTTAAAGAGGTATATCTTTCGTATTAAATGCCTACTATCACACTATTAGCAGGAGATTCTCTTGCTCCAAGTACCAAAAATATTATGGAGGAAACTCCATCCTACATGATCATCCAAAAATATTATGGAGCAAACGTTTCGGGATGATGCCTTAATTGATCCACGTCGAGTTATGCCCTCCACTTAACTCGCTCAAAAGAGTGAGTAAGAAGCACAAAAAACCGACTAGAGGTAGGAAGTCAATTAAGCCAACCCAAAAAAATCAAGAAATAGAATGGACATTAGGTAAGAGTAGAGGAAAACATGTCTCGAGAGGTCGAGGAAACCAAAACTCCTAAAATTTGTTCACCTTGTCTCTTTCTCTAGCTTAAATTGTTTTAAGCTTTATCTCGACTGCAAATGTTGTAATTTTCTATGCTTTCCATCAAATTTGTAGCAAACTATATGGCTTAAAACCATATCAGTTACATTTATTTTGATGCATCAAATTAGTTTAAGAAAAAAAAACGAGCCAGTTATAATTTATATATGACTACGACATTACATGCTAATGCTTTATATTAGGTGAATTTAAACCCACCATATAAAATTATTAATAATAAAATTTGGATACGGCTGGATTTGCTCAAGTCCTCGCTACCCTGTTTAGCTAATTTCCCTAGAGGTGTTTTCAGAGGTCCCGTATCAAGTGGCTGGAGCTAGGCGATGGGAGCTCCCGTCTCTTTCATAGATATGCAGCTTCAACTCAGGCCAAGAACCACATTCACTATCTTCTTAAGGACAATGGGGATCGTGTTGAATCACAAGAGGGCATTCAGAATCTCTGTGTGGAGTACTTTGAAGACCTTCTGGGGAGTCCAGTGTCTCAGCCGCTACTCGTTCAGGGTGATCTGGACCTGCTGTTCGAGTTCAAATGCTCCAGGGGCCAAATCGCTGGTTTCAAAAAGGAGTTTTCTGCAGAGGAAATTCAAAATGCGTTCTTCTCTATGCCGAAAAACAAAACTAGTGGTCCGGATGGATACTCTTCAGAATTTTTCACTTATGCTTGGGCAGTTATCGGAGCAGAGGTTACTGAAGCTATTCAGGAGTTCTTTCGTTCTGGTTGTCTCCTCAAGCAATGGAATACCGCTACCCTCGTTCTAATCCCGAAGAAAACAAATACTTCCCTCACCACAGACTTTAGACCTATCTCTTGCCTGAATACTGTCTATAAAGTGATATCAAAGCTTCTTGCATCGCGTCTAAAGGAGATCCTCCCTCTTATGATATCAAACTCCCAATCTGCGTTCCTCCCGGGCCGGCTCTTGGCTGAAAATGTCCTATTAGCCACTGATCTGGTGGACGGTTACAACTCGCGGGCTGTATCTCCAAGAGGAATGCTAAAAGTTGATCTAAGGAAAGCTTTTGACACTGTTCGATGGGACTTCATTCTTGCCTCATTACGTGCCATTGCCATCCCTGAGAGTTTCATCAGTCTCATCTCCGAATGCTTATCGACAGCTTCATTCTCTGTTTCAGTAAATGGAGTATCGGGTGGATTCTTCAAAAGCACTAAAGGCATAAGGCAGGGCGATCCTCTATCGCCATATCTCTTCGTCCTTGCCATGGAATGTCTCTCTAGACTTCTCCGGTCTCGCTATGTATCTGGGAACATAGGATATCATCCCCGCACTGAGCACTTGCAGCTTTCGCACCTAATGTTCGCTGATGACGTAATGGTATTTTTCGATGGGCATAGTAATAGTCTTCACGGTATCTCTGAGTGCCTTGATGATTTTGCTTCTTGGTCTGGTTTGCTTATGAACCCAGCAAAGACTGAAATATTCACAGCGGGTCTGGACGAGAGGGAAACCGTAGCGATCACAAGCTATGGTTTTCCAGTTGGTTCTCTCCCTATTAGGTACTTGGGTCTCCCATTGATGAGCAGGAAGCTTAGAATCTCAGAGTATTCCCCACTCATGAACAAGATCTCTGCCTGCTTCAACTCTTGGTCTGCTAAAATGCTTTCATTTGCTGGTCGGCTCCAGCTGCTCAAGACTGTGATCTCTGGCATCATTATCTTCTGGTGCTCGGCTTTTATCCTTCCCAAAGGTTGTATTAAGAGCATTGAGTCTCTCTGCTCTCGATTCCTTTGGTCAGGCAGCATTGTTAGGAAGGGTATAGCTAAGATCTCTTGGTCTACGGTATGTCTCCCAAAGCAGGAGGGTGGGCTTGGTCTGAGGAGCTTCCTGGTCTGGAACCAGGTTCTCTGTCTCAAATTCATCTGGATTCTTCTGTCGAAAACTCACTCTCTATGGTCTGAGTGGCACAGGCATATTCACTTACCGAATAAATGTTTCTGGACAATTGCACCTGCCTCTAATGACTCTTGGATGTGGAGAAGGCTACTCAAGCTCAGACCACTAGCTCTTCATTTTTGCAAAGTCTCTTTAGGAAACGGCAGAGAGGCGAGTTTCTGGTATGACAGTTGGTCACCAATGGGGCAGTTAATTGAACACATTGGCCCGCAGGGACCAAGGAATTTGAGAATAAGACACAATGCGGTTGTTGCAGACGCAATTATCGATGATCACTGGGCTTTACCTCACCACTGTCTCGCTACCTCTACCCACTGATATTGATGATGATTATGTTTGGATTGCAGGTGATTCTCCGGTTCGTGAGTTCAGGGCGTCAACTACCTGGGAAGTCATGCGACCGCGGGAGCAAGCAAAGGATTGGGTTGATGTAATCTGGTTCAAAGGGGCGGTACCGAAGCATGCCTTCACGATGTGGGTAGCTTGCTGGGACAGGCTTCCGACCAGGGAACGTTTGGTCTCTTGGGGAATGCATATTGCAATAACATGTCCGCTATGCTCAAGAGTTCCAGAAACAAGAGATCATATGTTATTGTCATGTGATTACAGTACCGACGTGTGGAAGGAAGTGTTCATTAGGTGCCTCCCTCCCTCTACCATTCTGACAACCTGGGCGGAACTTCTTTCATGGATAAGAAACGCAGAACTGCGGACCTGAAGCTCCTGCGTAAAGTCGCAACACAAGCCGCAGTGTTTCATCTCTGGAAGCAACGGAACAACGTTGTCCACAACCAAATCTCCATCCCTGCCGCTACAGTCTTTGTTGGGCTCGACAGAGAAGTGAGAAACATCATATCGGCTAAGAGAAAGCGCAAACAATTTAGCTCACTCATGTCTCTTTGGCTGAGATAATCAACCATTTCTTCTATTCCTAGCTCCAGCTTGTTTTTCTTCTTTTTGCCAAGTTGGATCTAACCTAAGATTAGTATGTACAATCTTCTTTTCATTAATATGAAATTTACAGTTTAGCAAAAAAAACCCTAATAATATTTTATTTTGATTAAAATTTCGATAAAAAAAGGGCGTGATTATGTCACCCACTGGCGTGTATCCGGCAAATACCAAACCCAATCCACTCAAACAAGTTTAAAAATTAATATCTCAATGATGAATTGGTTATATATTATTATTATAATATATTAATGTCATAGGATGAAATCATATTATTCGATTGCTCTTTAATTCAATATTATTTGTGTGTATTTTTCTTGAAATCTTTAAAAGACAAAGAATCTAGTTGGTGAACGAGTCCTTTCCCTTACCCAATCGTCTAATTACTTTCTTAGACATGTTCCATTTCAAACTATATTATAAATTAGTACACTGACTAGAGATTTTAATTGTAACAAAAACTTGAAGAAGAACAACAACAATTAGAGAAGATGAAGAAAGTTATGGTGATTATTGACGAGAGCAACTCAAGTTATGATTTACTTGTTTGGGTCCTCACAAATCTAAAAGATGTCATTGACAGCTCCACAGTTGTGATCTTCGCAAAACAGCCACAAAATTCCTTCACTCCTCCTACAGCACTTTCTTCGTCAGTGGGCTTTGCTCAGATTTTCTATCCATTTTCTGCCAGTTAAGTCGTCTTATCGACCATGTTCTTTAGTTTTTCTTTAAAGGTTGTTTATTTTTCTTATGTGTTTTATGTTTGCAGATGCAGAACTCATGAGATTGGCTCAAGAAAAGAATACAAAAATTGCGTTGTGTATATTAGAGAAGGCCAAGAAGTTATGTGGAAATCATGGGGTAATGTTTTGACCAAATCATATTTCTGGCATCATTTGTGGATTTAATAATAATTTTTAAGTTTATTTCATTATTAACAACCATTTGTTGTGTTTCAAAAAAAAATAACAACCATTTGTTGAAATGTTTAATCTCATCATAATCATGTTGAAAGCAGGTTAAAGCAGAGACATTTACTGATGTTGAGACGTGAAAGATATAATCCACAAAACAATTCAAGAGCGAAAGATCAACTTAATAGCTATCAGCGATCAACAAAACCTAACTCTTAAAAAGTAAGAAATTCATAAATAGTTCGATGGTTTTTTATTTGGTCAGTAAACTTAATATTTCATCCATTTCATAATGTAAGATGTTTACAAAATATTTATGTTTTAAAATATAAAATATTTCTTGTAAGAAAATTTTAATTTTACTAAAATTGCATCATCAAAAGTATTTTCTTGTATAATATATGATTTAATAGTACATATTATTTTATTATTAATTTATACTATTAATAATATTTTATTTAATAATAAATTTCTTTTTTTTGGGGTTTTTAACCAGAACATTATACAATATGAAATATGAGTAATGAACGAATATCCCGACAGTATGTTCTTGTGAACATCAGTTTCAGGGTCTC
>NW_022610529.1:0-19231 GCF_000309985.2 Brassica rapa
GATTCTCCACCACTTTATGTATCCAAATCAAGCTTCACAAAGTGATTCATCCTGTTTGATTGGAACGACGAAGAAGCTGTGTATTCCCAAACTGGGAAACTGGAATCACCTGATTTGAAAGTGGGATAAAACTTCTTCATCCAACTCCTATGAGATTTATTCAACTTCCTGGTGATTCTCCACCCCACTTTATGTATCCAAATCAAGCTTCTCACAAAGTGATTCATCCTGGTTTGATTGGAACGACGAAGAAGCTGTGGTATTTCCCAAACTGGGAAACTGGAATCACCTGATTTGAAAGTGGGATAACTTCTTCTTGCCAACTCCTATGAGATGTATTCAACTTCCTGGTGATTCTCCACCACTTTATGTATCCAAATCAAGCTTCTCACAAAGTGATTCATCCTGGTTTGATTGGAACGCGAAGAAGCTGTCCTATTTCCAAAACTGGAAACTGGAATCACCTGATTTGAAAGTGGATAACTTCTTCATCCAACTCCTATGAGATTTATTCAACTTCCTGGTGATTCTCCACCACTTTATGTATCAAAATCAAGCTTCTCACAAAGTGATTCATCCTGGTTTGATTGGAACGACGAAGAAGCTGTCCTATTCCCAAACTGGGAAAACTGGAATCACCTGATTTGAAAGTGGGATAACTTCTTCATCCAAATCCTATGAGATTTATTCAACTTCCTGGTGATTCTCCACCACTTTATGTATCCAATCAAGCTTCTCAAAAGTGATTCATCCTGTTTGATTGGAACGACGAAGAAGCTGTGCTATTCCCAAACTGGGAAACTGGAATCACCTGATTTGAAAGTGGGATAACTTCTTCATCCCAACTCCTATGAGATTTATTCAACTTCCTGGTGATTCTCCACCACTTTATGTATCCAAATCAAGCTTCTCACAAAGTGATTCATCCTGGTTTGATTGGAACGACGAAGAAGCTGGGCTATTCCCAAACTGGGAAACTGGAATCACCTGATTTGAAAGTGGGATAACTTCTTCTTGCCAACTCCTATGAGATTTATTCAACTTCCTGGTGATTCTCCACCACTTTATGTATCCAAATCAAGCTTCTCACAAAGTGATTCATCCTGGTTTGATTGGAACGACGAAGAAGCTGTGCTATTCCCAAACTGGGAAACTGGAATCACCTGATTTGAAAGTGGGATAACTTCTTCTTGCCAACTCCTATAAAATTTATTCCACTTCCTGGTGATTCTCCACCACTTTATGTATCCAAATCAAGCTTCTCACAAAAAAATTCATCCAGGTTTGATTGGAACGACGAATATGCTGTCCTATTCCCAAACTGGGAAACTGGAATCACCTGATTTGAAAGTGGGATAACTTCTTCATCCAACTCCTATGAGATTTATTCAACTTCCTGGTGATTCTCCACCACTTTATGTATCCAAATCAAGCTTCTCACAAAGTGATTCATCCTGGTTTGAATGGAACGGCGAAAAAGCTGTCCTATTCCCAAACTGGGAAACTGGAATCACCTGATTTGAAAGTGGGATAACTTCTTCTTGCCAACTCCTATGAGATTCATTCAACTCCTGGTGATTCTCCACCACTTTATGTATCCAAATCAAGATTCTCACAAAGTGATTCATCCTGGTTTGATTGGAACGACGAAGAAGCTGTCCTATTCCCAAACTAGGAAACTGGAATCACCTGATTTGAAAGTGGGATAACTTCTTCCTGCCAACTCCTATGAGATTTATTCAACTTCCTGGTCATTCTCCACCACTTTATGTATTGAAATAAAGCTTCTCACAAAGTGATTCATCCTTGTTTGATAGGAACGACGAAGAAGCTGTGCTATTCCCAAACTGGGAAACTGGAATCACCTGATTTGAAAGTGGGATAACTTCTTCATCCCAACTCCTATGAGATTTATTCAACTTCCTGGTGATTCTCCACCACTTTATGTATCCAAATCAAGATTCTCACAAAGTGATTCATCCTGGTTTGATTGGAACGACGAAGAAGCTGTCCTATTCCCAAACTGGGAAACTGGAATCACCTGATTTGAAAGTGGGATCACTCTTCTTGCCAACTCCTATGAGATTTATTCAACTTCCTGGTGATTCTCCACCACTTTATGTATCCAAATCAAGCTTCTCACAAAGGAGATTCATCCTGGTTTGATTGGAACACGAAGAATAAATGTCCTATTCCCAAACTGGGAAACTGGAATCACCTGATTTGAAAGTGGGATAACTTCTTCATTGTTAAGTTGTGGAGATATTAAGTGAAAAGATCAAGGGTTTTACATAGAAGAGAGATCAAAGGAAAAATGGAGGAGTTGGGTGAAGTAAGGAGAGGTGTACGGATAGGGCAGAAGGCCGTACACTTAGGTACCTTGGGAGAAAGGCAAAGCTCACATCTTATCCTAAGGGCCGATGACGCTACAAGAGGAAGAGGCTTTATGATATACCGTTGAGGATAAGGTTGGGACGCGGCTTGAGCTGTTGCTAGCTGTAAAGGCAAAAGAGCATATAGGCAAAGATACCTTTGGCATAAAGCGGGTAAAGGAGCCTCACCTCCGTTCATTCAAATGAAGCGCGCCTCTCCTTGGTTTGACTCCACATGCTTAGTCTCTAGGATTTGCTTTCACTATTACAAACCCTTGTATGCTGATCCATATAAATATGTAATCTCTCCATAATAATAAATTAGACAGTTCAGCTTATCTTTGCCTCCATGGCTTACTCTTAGTCTTGTTCTCTAAACCTTACTCTCTACACTCGTTTCTTCTCTAATCTCTCTTAAATCTATTCTAAACACTCAGATTACTCTTCATTACTCTAAAAGTCATATGGTATCAGAGCCAGGTTCATGAGAATCTGAGTTCTTGTTGAGATTTGTATCAAGACAAAGGATAAAAGCTAGGAGCTGGGCGTTGAAGATTCAAGCTTCAAGTCTTCTCCGGTTGTGTTTTGAGTCTTGTTGGTGTGATTACTACTCTCAGTCCAAGATTTAGCAAGCTGTTTACGTCTAGCTGCTTCAAGATGGATAGTGGGATGAAGATGAAGGTGGCGGTGGTGTTCAAGGGGAACAACTACCTAGTGTGGTCACGGATGGTGAAGACCGCAGTTGGAAGCAAAGGCTTGTGGGGACACATTACCTCTGGAACGCCCCAAAGCCGGTTGCTCAAGAAGAAGACAAGGATGAGACAGCAAAGGATCCAGTTGAGAGGTGGGAGCAAGAGGACATGATGGTGATGTCAGTTCTTCATGCTTCCTTAGAGCCGGCGATTCTGGATGCATACTGCTACTGTGAGACGGCAAAGGAGTTGTGGGATACCTTAAAGAAGGTGTATGGAAACACATCCAACCTGAGTAGAGTCTTTGAGGTGAAGCAAGAGATCAACAACTTGGTTCAAGAAGACATGGAGTTTACCAAGCACCTAGGAAGGTTCAGGTCACTCTGGTCCGAGCTAGAGATGTTGAGGCCAAGCACGGTTGATCCCAGTGAGCTAATCAAGAGGCGTGAGCAGGACAAGGTCTTTGGACTGCTCTTGACACTGAATCCGGCATACAGTGGGCTGATACAACACATGCTGAGAGATGATACTCTACCTGACTTGGAGGAAGTGTGTTCACGGATTCAGAAAGAGCAAGGGTCAATTGGGTTGTTTGGGAAGAAGGGGGAGTTGTCTTTAGCTAACCAAGCCGCACAAGCTGAGCAAGGAGAGACTCCACAAGCTAACAGAGCTACGAATGGGAAGTTTGAGGATAGGAGGTTCAATGGGAGCTGTGATCATTGCAAGAAGCAAGGCCACAAGAAGAGCCAGTGTTGGATACTCCACCCACACCTCAAACCGGCAAAGTTCATGAAGGAAAGGGAAGCTAGAGCTCACATGTCTGACGGGTCAAGTGATGTGGGTACTAGCAAGGCTCAAGAAGGTGGTACAAGTGATGGCAAGTCTCTGGTGGCGTACATGGGAGCTCCTAGCAGCCGCAACAATGATCAGGACTTCATAAGGAAGGCTGACATTGATGCACTCATCAAGATGTTCAAGGATAACGGTAACATCTATGGTTATTCTTATGGTGCTTCCATGATTGCTAGGACTGTAGGAGACTTAGATTGCATCACTAGAACTGATAGTATAGCTAGGTCTCTAAGAAATGCAAATGACTACAATGAAACCAATCATGCATATAAGCCATCTAGTATACTCGCTCACCTTGCTAGTAATCAATCAACTAGACCTCTTATTGTAGATTCAGGTGCATCACATCACATGATTAGTGATACTAAGTTGATTAAGAACATTGTGCCTACTAAGGGTCATGTGATGATTGCAAATGGTGATAAGGTTCCAATTAAGGAATAGGAACACTTAAACTGTTTAGTAAAGACTCAAAAGCTTTCTATATGCCTGACTTTACTTCAAACTTATTATCTGTCAAGAAATGTGCAACTGACTTGCAATGCAATGTCATATTTAGTCCTAATGATGTGAAGTTTCAGGATATTGAAAGCAGCAAAGTGATTGGAAAAGGAGTAACAAAAGGAGACTTATATTTGCTTGAAGATCTTGCTCCTGTTTCTGACATTAGCTGCTCTTTTACTACTGCTTCTGTTCCTAGTTTAAATAAGAATGCATTGTGGCATGCTAGACTAGGACACCCTCATAATAAGGCTTTAAAACTGATGTTGCCAGGTGTTTCTTTTGAAAACAATGATTGTGAAGCTTGCATTTTAGGCAAGCATTGTAGAACTGTTTTTCCAAACTCTTCTACGGTTTATGAGAAGTGCTTTGATCTTATTCACTCTGATGTATGGACTGCTCCTTGTTTATCTAGAGAGAATCATAAGTATTATGTCTCATTCATTGATGAAAAATCTAAATACACCTGGTTAACTTAATTCCAACTAAAGATAGGGTACTTGATGCATTTAAAAATTTCAATCCTATGTAACTAACCATTATCAAGCCAAGATTAAGATTTTCAGGTCAGATAATGGAGGAGAATACATTGGACAAGCTTTCAAGCAACACTTATCTCAGTATGGAATTCTTCATCAAACAAGCTGTCCCTACACTCCACAACAGAATGGTGTGGCTGAGAGGAAGAATAGGCACCTTATGGAAGTTGCAAGATCAATGATGTTCCAAGCTAATGTACCTAAGAAGTTTTGGAGTGATGCAGTAGCCACGGCCTGCTATCTAATCAACAGGACTCCCACACTGATCCTGAAAGGGCAGTCACCATTTGAGGTTCTCAACAAACATAAACCCTCATTAGAACACATAAGGATCTTTGGGTGTTTATGTTATGTTTTGATACCCGGGGAGTTGAGAAACAAGCTTGAAGCTAGGAGTACTAAGGCAATGTTTATTGGCTACTCTACAACTCAAAAGGGATACAAGTGTTATAATCCAGACACAAGAAGGGTGCTGGTATCAAGGGATGTGAAGTTTGTTGAAGAGAGAGGATATTATGAGGAGCAAAACAAAGAAGACTTGAAGGATCTTACCTCGGAGAGAGCCACTACCTTGCGGATCATCTTAGAAAGTATTGGGGTCAAGGTAGACAAGATCAGCAAGGACCTGGCAGTAACCCAGGATCTCAACCACCAAATGGTGGAAGTTCAGCAACTCCCACTTCTGATCATGGGGGGGAAAGGAGTGAACCAGAGACAACTCAAGAGAGTAGTGGAGCATCTGGTACACATGATCAAGATGTGGAAGTAAGTGAACAGCAAGATGGAGCTGAAGCAAGTCAGCTAGGAGAAGAAGAGGCAGTTGAAGTGTCTACTTCTGTACCACAAGAAAGTGGAGAAGAATCACAAGTGGAAGTGGAACCAGCATTGAGAAGAAGCACACGGATTAGGAGAGATGCTTCCAACTGGGTAAGCACGAGAGTGTACTACAATGCCCAGGCTGTGGAGCATCCTTCTCAAGCTGTGTGTTCCTTTGCTCAATACCCTGAAGAACATTGTGCTTTTATGGTAAACTTGGATGAGAACTACATACCAAGAAGCTATGAAGAGGCAATGATGGATAAAGAATGGAAGGAATCAGTTGGAGCTGAGGCAGGAGCTATGATCAAGAATGATACATGGTATGAGAGTGAGTTACCAAAAGGGAAGAAGGCTGTGACTAGTAGATGGATCTTCACAATCAAGTATAAGGCTGATGGAAAGGTGGAGAGGAAGAAGTCAAGATTGGTTGCAAGAGGCTTTACTCAAACTTATGGAGAAGATTACATTGAGACCTTTGCACCAGTAGCTAAACTACACACAATCCGGATTGTCTTAAGCTTAGCTGTGAACCTTGGATGGGGCTTATGGCAAATGGATGTGAAGAATGCATTTCTACAAGGAGAGCTGGAGGATGAAGTGTATATGCATCCACCTCCAGGCTTGGAACACTTAGTGAAGAGAGGGAATGTGTTGAGACTGAAGAAAGCTATCTATGGACTGAAGCAATCACCAAGAGCTTGGTACAACAAGCTGAGTACCACTCTGAATGGCCGAGGCTTCAAGAAGTCTGAACTAGACCACACCCTCTTCACTCTCACCACTCCCTCAGGTATGATTGCACTCCTTGTGTATGTTGATGATATCATTATCACAGGAAGTGATAAGGAAGGTATCATAGCAACCAAGGAGTTCCTTAAATCCATGTTTGAGATTAAAGACTTGGGAGAAATGAAATACTTTCTTGGAATTGAGATATGTAGATCCAAGGAAGGTTGTTCATGTCCCAAAGGAAGTATACACTTGATCTTTTGAAAGGTGCAGGTGCTTATGGAGGCAAGACAGCAAGGATGCCTATGGAGGATGGCTACAAAGTCCCACGAGAGGGGGAGATTGAAGACAGCAAACCTTATCAGGATCCTAAACTCTATAGAAAACTAGTTGGTAAATTGATTTACCTTACCATAACTAGACCTGACATTTGTTTTGCTGTGAATCAGGTGAGTCCAACACATGCAAGTGCCTAAGGAGCATCACTGGCGCATGGTGGAGAGGATCTTGATGTATCTCAACGGCTCACCTGATCAAGGAGTATGGATGGGTTGCAATGGGAGCACTGAAGTGGTTGGATACTGTGATGCGGATTGGGCTGGTGATAGAGCAGACAGGAGATCAACCACAGGCTATTGCACATTCATTGGAGGCAACTTGGTTACTTGGAAGAGTAAGAAGCAGAAGGTGGTGTCTTGCTCAAGTGCAGAGGCTGAGTATAGAGCTATGCTGAAGCTTACCAACGAGCTGGTGTGGATCAAAGGTATCTTGAAGCATTTGGAGATTGATCAAGCCACGCCAATGACAATGCATTGTGATAACCAAGCTGCCATCCACATTGCCTCCAACTCGGTGTTCCATGAGAGAACCAAGCACATTGAAGTGGATTGCCACAAGGTGAGGCAGATGATCATCTTAGGAGTCATCCTGCCATGCTACACAAGAAGTGAAGATCAGTTGGCTGATGTGTTCACTAAGGCTGCAGACAGAAGACAATGGAGTCCATTCACATCAGGTTGGGCCTCATTGATCTTGGGAAGAGAAGGAGCTGATCCCCTTTGGCTGTGAGGTCTATACTCTTTTTCCCTCATCAAGGTTTTGTCCCAATGGGTTTTCCTTGGTGAGGTTTTTAATGAGGAAGATCTCATGGCTATCCAAGCTTAGTCTTTCACAAAGCTAAGCTTGAGGGGGAGTGTTAAGTTGTGGAGATGATTAAGTGAAAGGATCAAGGGTTTACATGAAAAGAGAGATCAAAGGAAGAAATGGAGTAGTTGTGTACAGTTAAGGAGAAGTGTACGGATAGGGCAAAGGCCGTACAACTTAGGTACCTTGGGAGGAAAGGCAAAGCTCACATCTATCCTAAAGTGGCCGATGACTCTACAAGAGGAAGAGGCTTTAGGATATGACCGTTGGAGGATAAGGTTGGGACGCGGCTTGAGCTGTTGCTAGCTGTAAAGGCAAAAGGAACATCTAGGCAAAGATACCTTTGGCATCAAGCGTGTAAAGCCTCACCTCCGTTCATTCAAATGAAGCGCGCCTCTCCTTGGTTTGACTCCACATGCTTAGTCTCTAGGATTTGCTTTCACTATTACAAAACCCTTGTATGCTGATCCATATAAATATGTAATCTCTCCATAATAATAAATTAGACAGTTCAGCTTATCTTTGCCTCCATGGCTTATTCTTAGTCTTGTTCTCTAAACCTTACTCTCTACACTCGTTTCTTCTCTAATCTCTCTTAAATCTATTCTAAACACTCAGATTACTCTTCATTACTCTAAAAGTGATATTCATCCCAACTCCTATGAGATTTATTCAACTTCCTGGTGATTCTCCAGCACTTTATGTATCCAAAGAAAAGCTTCTCACAAAGTGATTCATCCTGGTTTGATTGAACGACAAAAAGCTGTGCTATTCCCAAACTGGGAAACTGGAATCACCTGATTTGAAAGTGGGATAACTTCTTCATCCCAACTCCTATGAGATTTATTCAACTTCCTGGTGATTCTCCACCACTTTATGTATCCAAATCAAGCTTCTCACAAAGTGATTCATCCTGGTTTGATTGGAACGACGAAGAAGCTGTGCTATTTCCAAACTGGGAAACTGGAATCACCTGATTTGAAAGTGGGATAACTTCTTCATCCCAACTCCTATGAGATTTATTCAACTTCCTGGTGATTCTCCACCACTTTATGTATCCAAATCAAGCTTCTCACAAAGTGATTCATCCTGGTTTGATTGGAACGACGAAGAAGCTGTGTTATTCCCAAACTGGGAAACTGGAATCACCTGATTTGAAAGTGGGATAACTTCTTCTTGCCAACTCCTATAAAATTTATTCCACTTCCTGGTGATTCTCCACCACTTTATGTATCCAAATCAAGCTTCTCAGAAAGTGATTCATCCTGGTTTGATTGGAACGACGAAGAAGCTGTCCTATTCCCAAACTGGGAAACTGGAATCACCTGATTTGAAAGTGGGATAACTTCTTCATCCAACTCCTATGAGATTTATTCAACTTCCTGGTGATTCTCCACCACTTTATGTATCCAAATCAAGCTTCTCACAAAGTGATTCATCCTGGTTTGATTGGAACGACGAAGAAGCTGTGCTATTCCCAAACTGGGAAACTGGAATCACCTGATTTGAAAGTGGGATAACTTCTTCATCCCAACTCCTATGAGATTTATTCAACTTCCTGGTGATTCTCCACCACTTTATGTATCCAAATCAAGCTTCTCACAAAGTGATTCATCCTGGTTTGATTGGAACGACGAAGAAGCTGTGCTATTCCCAAACTGGGAAACTGGAATCACCTGATTTGAAAGTGGGATAACTTCTTCATGCCAACTCCTATGAGATTTATTCAACTTCCTGGTGATTCTCCACCACTTTATGTATCCAAATCAAGCTTCTCACAAAGTGATTCATCCTGGTTTGATTGGAACGACGAAGAAGCTGTGCTATTCCCAAACTGGGAAACTGGAATCACCTGATTTAAAAGTGGGATAACTTCTTCTTGCCAACTCCTATGAGATTTATTCAACTTCCTGGTGATTCTCCACCACTTTATGTATCCAAATCAAGCTTCTCACAAAGATTCATCCTGGTTTGATTGGAACGACGAAAAGCTGTCTATTCCCAAACTGGGAAACTGGAATCACCTGATTTGAAAGTGGGATAACTTCTTCATCCCAACTCCTATGAGATTTATTCAACTTCCTGGTGATTCTCCACCACTTTATGTATCCAAATCAAGCTTCTCACAAAGTGATTCATCCTGGTTTGATTGGAACGACGAAGAAGCTGTGCTATTCCCAAACTGGGAAACTGGAATCACCTGATTTGAAAGTGGGATAACTTCTTCTTGCCAACTCCTATGAGATTTATTCAACTTCCTGGTGATTCTCCACCACTTTATGTATCCAAATCAAGCTTCTCACAAAGTGATTCATCCTGGTTTGATTGGAACGACGAAGAAGCTGTCCTATTCCCAAACTGGGAAACTGGAATCACCTGATTTGAAAGTGGGATAACTTCTTCATCCAACTCCTATGAGATTTATTCAACTTCCTGGTGATTCTCCACCACTTTATGTATCCAAATCAAGCTTCTCACAAAGTGATTCATCCTGGTTTGATGGAACGACGAAAGAAGCTGTGCTATTCCCAAACTGGGAAACTGGAATCACCTGATTTGAAAGTGGGATAACTTCTTCATCCCAACTCCTATGAGATTTATTCAACTTCCTGGTGATTCTCCACCACTTTATGTATCCAAATCAAGCTTCTCACAAAGTGATTCATCCTGGTTTGATTGGAACGACGAAGAAGCTGTGCTATTCCCAAACTGGGAAACTGGAATCACCTGATTTGAAAGTGGGATAACTTCTTCATCCCAACTCCTATGAGATTTATTCAACTTCCTGGTGATTCTCCACCACTTTATGTATCCAAATCAAGCTTCTCACAAAGTGATTCATCCTGGTTTGATTGGAACGACGAAGAAGCTGTGCTATTCCCAAACTGGGAAACTGGAATCACCTGATTTGAAAGTGGGATAACTTCTTCTTGCCAACTCCTATGAGATTTATTCAACTTCCTGGTGATTCTCCACCAGTTTATGTATCCAAATCAAGCTTCTCACAAAGTGATTCATCCTGGTTTGATTGGAACGACGAAGAAGCTGTGCTATTCCCAAACTGGGAAACTGGAACCAGCTGATTTGAAAGTGGGATAACTTCTTCTTGCCACCTCCTATGAGATTTATTCAACTTCCTGGTGATTCTCCACCACTTTATGTATCCAAATCAAGCTTCTCACAAAGAGATTCATCCAGGTTTGATTGGAACGACGAATAAGCTGTCCTATTCCCAAACTGGGAAACTGGAATCACCTGATTTGAAAGTGGGATAACTTCTTCATCCCAACTCCTATGAGATTTATTCAACTTCCTGGTGATTCTCTACCACTTTATGTATCCAAATCAAGCTTCTCACAAAGTGATTCATCCTGGTTTGATTGGAACGACGAAGAAGCTGTGCTATTCCCAAACTGGGAAACTGGAATCACCTGATTTGAAAGTGGGATAACTTCTTCATCCCAACTCCTATGAGATTTATTCAACTTCCTGGTGATTCTCCACCACTTTATGTATCCAAATCAAGCTTCTCAGAAAGTTATTCATCCTGGTTTGATTGGAACGACGAAGAAGCTGTGCTATTCCCAAACTGGGAAACTGGAATAACCTGATTTGAAACTGGGATCAGTTCTTCTTGCCAACTCCTATGAGATTTATTCAACTTCCTGGTGATTCTCCACCACTTTATGTATCCAAATCAAGCTTCTCACAAAGTGATTCATCCTGGTTTCATTGGAACGACGAAGAAGCTGTCCTATTCCCAAACTGGGAAACTGGAATCACCTGATTTGAAAGTGGGATAACCTCTTCTTGCCAACTCCTATGATATTTATTCAACTTCCTGGTGATTCTCCACCAGTTTATGTATCTAAATCAAGCTTCTCACAAAGAGATTCATCCTGGTTTGATTGGAACGACGAAGAAGCTGTCCTATTCCCAAACTGGGAAACTGGAATCACCTGATTTGAAAGTGGGATAACTTCTTCATCCAAACTGCTATGAGATTTATTCAACTTCCTGGTGATTCTCCAGCACTTTATGTATCCAAAGTAAAGCTTCTCACAAAGTGATTCATCCATATTTGACTAGAACGACAAAGAAGCTGTGCTATTCCCAAACTGGGAAACCGGAATCACCTGATTTGAAAGTGGGATAACTTCTTCATCCCAACTCCTATGAGATTTATTCAACTTCCTGGTGATTCTCCACCACTTTATGTATCCAAATCAGGTTTCTCACAAAGTGATTCTTCCTGGTTTGATTGGAACGACGAAGAAGCTGTGCTATTCCCAAACTTGGAAACTGGAATAACCTGATTTGAAAGTGGGATCACTTCTTCTTGCCAACTCCTATGAGATTTATTCAACTTCCTGGTGATTCTCCACCAGTTTATGTATCTAAATCAAGCTTCTCACAAAGAGATTCATCCTGGTTTGATTGGAACGACGAAGAAGCTGTCCTATTCCCAAACTGGGAAACTGGAATCACTTGATTTGAAAGTGGGATAACTTCTTCATCCAAACTTCTATGAGATTTATTCAACTTCCTGGTGATTCTCCACCACTTTATGTATCCAAATTAAAGCTTCTCACAAAGTGATTCATCCAGGTTTGACTGGAACGTCAAAGAAGCTGTGCTATTCCGAAACTGGGAAACCGGAATCACCTGATTTGAAAGTGGGATAACTTCTTCATCCCAACTCCTATGAGATTTATTCAACTTCCTGGTAATTCTCCACCACTTTATGTATCCAAATCAAGCTTCTCACAAAGTGATTCATCCTGGTTTGATTGGAACGACGAAGAAGCTGTGCTATTCCCAAACTGGGGAAACTGGAATCACCTGATTTGAAAGTGGGATAACTTCTTCATCCCAACTCCTATGAGATTTATTCAACTTCCTGGTGATTCTCCACCACTTTATGTATCCAAATCATGCTTCTCACAAAGTTATTCACCCTGGTTTGATTGGAACGACGAAGAAGCTGTGCTATTCCCAAACTGGGAAACTGGAATAACCTGATTTGAAAGTGGGATCACTTCTTCTTGCCAACTCCTATGAGATTTATTCAACTTCCTGGTGATTATCCACCAGTTTATGTATCCAAATCAAGCTTCTCACAAAGTGATTCATCCTGGTTTGATTGGAACGACGAAGAAGCTGTGCTATTCCCAAACTGGGAAACTGGAACCACCTGATTTGAAAGTGGGATAACTTCTTCTTGCCACCTCCTATGAGATTTATTCAACTTCCTGGTGATTTCCACCACTTTATGTATCCAAATCAAGCTTCTCACAAGAGATGATTCATCCGGTTTGATTGGAACGACGAATAAGCTGTCCTATTCCCAAACTGGGAAACTGGAATCACCTGATTTGAAAGTGGGATAACTTCTTCATCCCAACTCCTATGAGATTTATTCAACTTCTTGGTGATTCTCTACCACTTTATGTATCCAAATCAAGCTTCTCACAAAGTGATTCATCCTGGTTTGATTGGAACGACGAAGAAGCTGTGCTATTCCCAAACTGGGAAACTGGAATCACCTGATTTGAAAGTGGGATAACTTCTTCATCCCATCTCCTATGAGATTTATTCAACTTCCTGGTGATTCTCCACCACTTTATGTATCCAAATCAAGCTTCTCACAAAGTTATTCATCCTGGTTTGATTGGAACGACGAAGAAGCTGTGCTATTCCCAAACTGGGAAACTGGAATAACCTGATTTGAAACTGGGATCAGTTCTTCTTGCCAACTCCTATGAGATTTATTTAACTTCCTGGTGATTCTCCACCACTTTATGTATCCAAATCAAGCTTCTCACAAAGTGATTCATCCTGGTTTGATTGGAACGACGAAGAAGCTGTCCTATTCCCAAACTGGGAAACTGGAATCACCTGATTTGAAAGTGGGATAACCTCTTCTTGCCAACTCCTATGATATTTATTCAACTTCCTGGTGATTCTCCACCACTTTATGTATCCAAATCAAGCTTCTCACAAAGAGATTCATCCTGGTTTGATTGGAACAACGAAGAAGCTGTCCTATTCCCAAACTGGGAAACTGGAATCACCTGATTTGAAAGTGGGATAACTTCTTCATCCAAACTGCTATGAGATTTATTCAACTTCCTGGTGATTCTCCAGCACTTTATGTATCCAAAGTAAAGCTTCTCACAAAGTGATTCATCCATATTTGACTAGAACGACAAAGAAGCTGTGCTATTCCCAAACTGGGAAACCGGAATCACCTGATTTGAAAGTCGGATAACTTCTTCATCCCAACTCCTATGAGATTTATTCAACTTCCTGGTGATTCTCCACCACTTTATGTATCCAAATCAAGCTTCTCACAAAGAGATTCATCCTGGTTTGATTGGAACGACGAAGAAGCTGTCCAATTCCCAAACTGGAAAACTGGAATCACTTGATTTGAAAGTGGGATAACTTCTTCATCCCAACTCCTATAAGATTTATTCAACTTCCTGGTGATTCTCCACCACTTTATGTATCCAAATCAAGCTTCTTACAAAGTGATTCATCCTGGTTTGATTGGAACGACGAATAAGCTGTCCTATTCCCAAACTGGGAAACTGGAATCACTTGATTTGAAAGTGGGATAACTTCTTCATCCAAACTGCTATGAGATTTATTCAACTTCCTGGTGATTCTCCAGCACTTTATGTATCCAAAGAAAAGCTTCTCACAAAGTGATTCATCCAGGTTTGACTGGAACGTCAAAGAAGCTGTGCTATTCCCAAACTGGGAAACCGGAATCACCTGATTTGAAAGTGGGATAACTTCTTCATCCCAACTCCTATGGGATTTATTCAACTTCCTGGTGATTCTCCACCACTTTATGTATCCAAATCAAGTTTCTCACAAAGTGATTCATCCTGGTTTGATTGGAACGACGAAGAAGCTGTGCTATTCCCAAACTGGGAAACTGGAATAACCTGATTTGAAAGTGGGATCACTTCTTCTTGCCAACTCCTATGAGATTTATTCAACTTCCTGGTGATTCTCCACCACTTTATGTATCCAAATCAAGCTTCTCACAAAGTGATTCATCCTGGTTTGATTGGAACGACGAAGAAGCTGTGCTATTCCCAAACTGGGCAACTGGAATCACCTGATTTGAAAGTGGGATTACTTCTTCTTGCCAACTCCTATGAGATTTATTCAACTTACTGGTGATTCTTCACCAGTTTATGTATCTAAATCAAGCTTCTCACAAAGAGATTCATCCTGGTTTGATTGGAACGACGAAGAAGCTGTCCTATTCCCAAACTGGGAAACTGGAATCACCTGATTTGAAAGTGGGATAACTTCTTCATCCAAACTGCTATGAGATTTATTCAACTTCCTGGTGATTCTCCAGCACTTTACGTATACAAAGTAAAGCTTCTCACAAAGTGATTCATCCAGGTTTGACTGGAACGTCAAAGAAGCTGTGCTATTCCCAAACTGGGTAACCGGAATCACCTGATTTGAAAGTGGGATAACTTCTTCATCCCAACTCCTATGAGATTTATTCAACTTCCTGGTGATTCTCCACCACTTTATATATCCAAATCAAGCTTGTCACAAAGTGATTCATCCTGGTTTGATTGGAACAACGAAGAAGCTGTGCTATTCCCAAACTGGGGAAACTGGAATCACCTGATTTGAAAGTGGGATAACTTGTTCATCCCAACTCCTATGAGATTTATTCAACTTCCTGGTGATTCTCCACCACTTTATGTATCCAAATCATGCTTCTCACAAAGTTATTCATCCTGGTTTGATTGGAACGACGAAGAAGCTGTGCTATTCCCAAACTGGGAAACTGGAATAACCTGATTTGAAAGTGGGATCACTTCTTCTTGCCAACTCCTATGAGATTTATTCAACTTCCTGGTGATTCTCCACCACTTTATGTATCCAAATCAAGCTTCTCACAAAGTGATTCATCTTGGTTTGATTGGAACGACGAAGAAGCTGTGCTATTCCCAAACTGGGAAACTAGAATCACCTGATTTGAAAGTGGGATAACTTCTTCTTGCCAACTCCTATGAGATTTATTCAACTTCCTGGTGATTCTACACCAGTTTTTGTATCTAAATCAAGCTTCTCACAAACAGATTCATCCTGGTTTGATTGGAACGACGAATAAGCTGTCATATTCCCAAATTGGGAAACCGGAATTGTAACATCCCGAGTTGTGATATGTGAAAAGGCTTAAGAGAATTGATTTGGCTACCTATGTCACCAAAGTTGACTTACCTTTTCCGGAGCACATCTTGAAAGAACTCCAGAGTTAAGCGTGCTTGAGCTGGAGTAGTGGAAGGATGGGTGACCTATCGGGAAGTGATTCACGATAGCGTGTGAGTGAGGCCAAAGCACGGGGAAAGGTCGGGTGGTGATTGCAGGGTCAGTAAACAATGATTTCGAGCCTTTGGAAAATTTAACGGACCGACCGTCAGACGGGATGGGGCCCACGGGCCGAAAGAGCGGGCGTGGGTGGCCCATTAGCCGTGGGCGGGTCGGAGCGTTACAAGTGGTATCAGAGCTGGTTAGTCGTCTCAGTTCTGACCTGAGAGGCGTCTTGAGACCTGTCGTGGAGCGCAACGAGGACGTTGCGTTCTTTGAGAGGGGGTGAATTGTAACATCCCGAGTTGTGATATGTGAAAAGGCTTAAGAGAATTGATTTGGCTACCTATGTCACCAAAGTTGACTTACCTTTTCCGGAGCACATCTTGAAAGAACTCCAGAGTTAAGCGTGCTTGAGCTGGAGTAGTGGAAGGATGGGTGACCTATCGGGAAGTGATTCACGATAGCGTGCGAGTGAGGCCAAAGCACGGGGAAAGGTCGGGTGGTGATTGCAGGGTCAGTAAACAATGATTTCGAGCCTTTGGAAAATTTAACGGACCGACCGTCAGACGGGATGGGGCCCACGGGCCGAGAGAGCGTGCGACGGCGAGGAGAGAGAGAGAGAGCGACGCGCGGGAGAGAGAGAGAGCGACGCGCGGGAGAGAGAGAGGAGAGAGAGAGACGGCGCAGGAGAGAAGGAGAGAGAGCTCGACGGCTAGGGTTTTCGACCTCCGGGAATTCTCTGCAGAGCTTCGCTTCAGATTTGTGATGAGGCGAAAAGGGAGACTGCATCTCTTTTTATAGTAAAAGGGAAGGGGAAGCCCTAGGGTTTTGCTAAATGGGCCGTAGAGAAGCCCATATTCTTTGGGAAATTTTTATGGGCCAGGAACCGGGCCGTTACAATCCTCCCCCGTTAATCGGAATTCGTCCCCGAATTCCAAAGCCCACATCTTTCAGACCAATCGTTCGTTACCAAAATGGATTCACACATTCACACAACAATCAAGGGAGGCATACATGACACGATAACTCTACTGGGATCTTTAAAACCAACGAAGGAATGTCATAAATAATAAAAGGAGTAGGACTACAATAGTTTGTAAAAGAAAACCCAGCACATCTGCACAATACAGAATGCCGTAAATAAGGGAAGGAACACCAACTCCAATAACCAATAAATGAAATAAAACCAATAGCGAAAACATGTGTCCTATTCCTACGAATCGTCTCTAGGATCTCGTCTAGCCCATTGACATGGCGAGGGGCAGCGGGACTCGGATCCCAGGTCTTCATCGCCCTCTGCGACGCGGTCCTCCTCGGCCTCGCCTCCTTTCCCGCCAACCACTCCTCCGCATGCAGTGCTTGGTTAGCCATCCTTCTCACCAGTGCAAATTCCAGAGGCTCCAGGACTCCCACGAGTTCTTCACGAATATCCCCACGTAGCCGGCCCTAAACAGATGACACCACTCCTCAGCTGGCTTCGGTTGACACATCTTGGCCGTATCCAAGAACTCCTCCAGGTAATCTCTCACCTTGCGTGGCTTCTGAACCATCTGGACCAGTACGTCACAATCACATGTTACTGCAGGTGGTTTTCGCGGACGCCCCGCTTTCCCTTAGCGGGTGTCCCTACCGGCACCTCATGGCCATCGACGTCCCCACCCGGGTTTCCTCCTTCCCATGCTCGAGAGAGCGGCCTCATCGGCTGCAATCTTCTCTTCTGCCTCCATGGCGAAACCTGCCATCCCGCCTCACTAGCACCCACGCGAACTCCAAGGGCTCCAAAACACCCTCAGCACGCATGCCTGGAGCTCCTGGCGTAGGCCGTTCTTATACCATATGCATCTCACGCACTCTCTGGCATCTTCGGTTTGCACAGCTTGGCTTGGTTGATGAAGTCCTCCGTGTTCCAGCGACTGATCGGTCCTCCTGAGCATTCTTGCTCAGCACTCCACACTGGCACTTCCCGGTGAACGCCTTGGGGTTCCCCCTGCTGCACTTGGCGTCTTGCAGGGACGGCCACGCTTCCTCGGGGTCCCTCTTCGGTTGCAAGCTGGAACCTCGCATTGCCCTGCAGTAGGCGTGTCTCCATAGCCATCCTCTGGAAAATGAGGCATCAACACTTATGCCTCACAGTCTGCTCGTGCGGGTACCTGAATGGGAACTCCCTGTACTGTTCTTCAGGATCCGGAAACATGGGTAGCCCCAAGTTACCTCCCTGTCATAGTGACGCCTTTGGGCATACTCCCTGTGTGTTCCTCCGTCCGTAGTGCATACGCGCATCCTCCACTCGTAATGGTCAACGAAAACATCCTGCAATAAAATTTCAATCAGAACCATAATAGAAGTATGGATATAGTGGATTTTCAATTAATCTTTCACAATCCGAAAATTACTTAGTAAAAATTTTTTACAATTTGCAAATTTTTTTTTTTTTTTTTTTTTTAAACGTCGGAAATGCCGATCCCTTAGGACAGAACTAAGGATCTTAACCCGCTCTGATACCAATTGTAACAGCCCGATCCCCCGGAGTCCGACCGGGGTTATCGAAGGGGCGTTATGGACACGTGTCTACTCATCTAGACAACCCTACGTGTCCCGTTACTGGTCCCGAGAGACGAGCGCATAACCTTCTTTGAAATACCGTCATACCCACATCCATATACTTCTACTTACAGTCCTGCGCACAGGAAAAATGGAAATGGAGGGTGAGCAACAAGTTACTCAGTGAAGTGGTTCTAGACCAGCCTGCCCGCATGACACTCTATACTACTCCATGCGGGAACTAGGACTGACTAGCCACTACAATCAGTTAATGCATTTTCATCATTTCCTAATGTTATCTGCAATTTCCACAATCACTTCCCATTCTTTCTAACAACCTAGCGATCAATCAAACAATGATCTCACTCATTGCCACACACGTCAAACCCTAGACTTAACCGACTCTTCTTGTCCGTCCTACCCGACCCTATGACACCTTTAACTCCCCGTTACCCGACCATGAGCTAAAACCTACAATGCACATCCTTTTCAACTTTTCATCTTTCCTCTTTTCCTCTTTTCCTCTTTTCTCAGTGGGTAGCCCCCCACTAGGCTTCTACCCCATATTCATGTGGATTCGCCACATCTCCTATGGGTGCTTCCATATTCATGTGGATTCGCACATCTCCTATGGATACCTAGCGTGGACTACTTACCCACCTACAACCTTAGACTCTCTATATGCTTT